>NC_034188.2:5400223-5550223 GCF_002021735.2 Oncorhynchus kisutch
ACATAGAGATAGATAGAGAGACATAGAGAGACATAGAGAGAGATAGAGAGAGAGAGAGAGATAGAGAGAGAGACATAGAGAGACAGAGAGACAGAGAGATAGAGAGACATAGAGAGACATAGAGAGACATAGAGAGACATAGAGAGATAGAGACATAGAGAGATAGAGACATAGAGATAGATAGAGAGACATAGAGAGAGGAGAGAGACATAGAGAGAGACATAGAGAGATAGAGACATAGAGAGATAGAGACATAGAGATAGATAGAGAGACATAGAGAGAGATAGAGAGAGAGAGAGAGAGATAGAGAGACATAGAGAGACATAGAGATAGATAGAGAGACATAGAGACATAGAGACATAGAGAGAGATAGAGAGAGAGAGAGATAGATAGAGAGACATAGAGAGACAGAGATAGATAGAGAGAGAGAGACATAGAGAGACAGAGATAGATAGAGAGAGAGAGAGAGACAGAGACATAGAGAAAGATAGAGAGAGAGAGAGAGAGATAGATAGAGAGACATAGAGACATAGAGAGAGATAGAGAGAGATAGAGAGAGAGAGAGAGAGAGATAGAGAGACATAGAGATAGAGAGACATAGAGATAGAGAGACATAGAGATAGAGAGACATAGAGATAGAGAGACATAGAGATAGAGAGACATAGAGATAGATAGAGAGACATAGAGATAGAGAGACATAGAGAGACATAGAGAGCTGTAGGCTAGTGGTTCTATGATTAGTGTTCTATGAAATCAGAAGCAAAGCGTCACTGAAGCCGTGGCAGCAATACCCACCTGCAAACTGGGAATTACATTTTCCACGACTTATCAGAACGGCACAAGCAATTAAGTTTCTATTTTCCATATGACAGTGGTCGCTGAAAATTGCACAGAGGGATTTAGACTGTGCTTTATTTCTGAGGCTCTGAGCAGTTGGCAGAATAGAGGAGCGGATGTGGGTAAAGTATGAGAACCGAACGCCATCCAAAGGGTGCCCTATTTCTGATTTAGTGCACTACTTTTCACAAGAGACCATATGGGATAGGGTACCGTTTGGAATGCAGGTGTTACTAGCATACAGAGACAGGAGAGACATGTAAATAATGAATCTATAGAGACCTGTTGCTAGCAGATGGAGACGGGAGGGAGAGGTAAATAATGAATTTATAGAGACCTGATGCTAGCAGACAGAGACAGGAGGGAGAGGTAAATAATGCATCTATAGAGACCTGTTGCTAGCAGACAGAGAGAGAGGTAAATAATGAATCTATAGAGCCCTGTTGCTAGCAGACAGAGAGAGAGGTAAATAATGAATCTAGAGAGACCTGTTGCTAGCAGACAGAGAGAGAGGTAAATAATGAATCTATAGAGACATGTTGCTAGCAGACAGAGTGAGAGGTAAATAATGAATCTATAGAGACCTGTTGCTAGCAGACAGAGAGAGGTAAATAATGAATCTATAGAGACCTGTTGCTAGCAGACAGAGAGGTAAATAATGAATCTATAGAGACTTGTTGCTAGCAGACAGAGAGGTAAATAATGAATCTATAGAGACCTGTTGCTAGCAGACAGAGAGAGGTAAATAATGAATCTATAGAGACCTGTTGCTAGCAGACAGAGAGGTAAATAATGAATCTATAGAGACTTGTTGCTAGCAGACAGAGAGAGAGAGATAAATAATGAATCTATAGAGACCTGTTGCTAGCAGACAGAGAGGTAAATAATGAATCTATAGAGACCTGTTGCTAGCAGACAGAGAGAGAGAGGTAAATTATGAATCTATAGAGACCTGTTGCTAGCAGACAGAGAGAGAGGTAAATAATGAATCTATAGAGACCTGTTGCTAGCAGACAGAGAGAGAGGTAAATAATGAATCTAGAGAGACCTGTTGCTAGCAGACAGAGAGAGAGGTAAATAATGAATCTATAGAGACATGTTGCTAGCAGACAGAGTGAGAGGTAAATAATGAATCTATAGAGACCTGTTGCTAGCAGACAGAGAGAGGTAAATAATGAATCTATAGAGACCTGTTGCTAGCAGACAGAGAGGTAAATAATGAATCTATAGAGACTTGTTGCTAGCAGACAGAGAGGTAAATAATGAATCTATAGAGACCTGTTGCTAGCAGACAGAGAGAGGTAAATAATGAATCTATAGAGACCTGTTGCTAGCAGACAGAGAGGTAAATAATGAATCTATAGAGACTTGTTGCTAGCAGACAGAGAGAGAGAGATAAATAATGAATCTATAGAGACCTGTTGCTAGCAGACAGAGAGGTAAATAATGAATCTATAGAGACCTGTTGCTAGCAGACAGAGAGAGAGAGGTAAATTATGAATCTATAGAGACCTGTTGCTAGCAGACAGAGAGAGAGGTAAATAATGAATCTATAGAGACCTGTTGCTAGCAGACAGAGAGAGAGTTAAATAATGAATCTATAGAGACATGTTGCTAGCAGACAGAGAGAGAGGTAAATAATGAATCTATAGACACCTGTTGCTAGCAGACAGAGAGAGAGGTAAATAATGAATCTATAGAGACCTGTTGCTAGCAGACAGAGAGAGAGGTAAATAATGAATCTATAGAGACCTGTTGCTAGCAGACAGAGAGGTAAATAATGAATCTAGAGAGACCTGTTGCTAGCAGACAGAGAGAGAGGTAAATAATGAATCTATAGAGACCTGTTGCTAGCAGACAGAGAGAGAGGTAAATAATGAATCTATAGAGACCTGTTGCTAGCAGACAGAGAGGTAAATAATGAATCTAGAGAGACCTGTTGCTAGCAGACAGAGAGAGAGGTAAATAATTAATCTATAGAGACCTGTTGCTAGCAGACAGAGAGAGAGGTAAATAATGAATCTATAGAGACATGTTGCTAGCAGACAGAGAGAGAGGTAAATAATGAATCTATAGAGACCTGTTGCTAGCAGACAGAGAGAGGTAAATAATGAATCTATAGAGACCTGTTGCTAGCAGACAGAGAGAGAGGTAAATAATGAATCTATAGAGACCTGTTGCTAGCAGACAGAGAGGTAAATAATTAATCTAGAGAGACCTGTTGCTAGCAGACAGAGAGAGAGATAAATAATTAATCTATAGAGACCTGTTGCTAGCAGACAGAGAGAGAGGTAAATAATGAATCTATAGAGACATGTTGCTAGCAGACAGAGAGAGAGGTAAATAATGAATCTATAGAGACCTGTTGCTAGCAGACAGAGAGAGAGGTAAATAATGAATCTATAGAGACCTGTTGCTAGCAGACAGAGAGAGAGGTAAATAATGAATCTATAGAGACCTGTTGCTAGCAGACAGAGAGGTAAATAATGAATCTAGAGAGACCTGTTGCTAGCAGACAGAGAGAGATGTAAATAATTAATCTATAGAGACCTGTTGCTAGCAGACAGAGAGAGAGGTAAATAATGAATCTATAGAGACATGTTGCTAGCAGACAGAGAGAGAGGTAAATAATGAATCTATAGAGACCTGTTGCTAGCAGACAGAGAGAGAGGTAAATAATGAATCTATAGAGACATGTTGCTAGCAGACAGAGAGAGAGGTAAATAATGAATCTATAGAGACCTGTTGCTAGCAGACAGAGAGAGAGGTAAATAATGAATCTATAGAGACCTGTTGCTAGCAGACAGAGAGAGAGGTAAATTATGAATCTCCAGTATAGAGAGCTGTTGCTAGCAGACAGAGAGAGAGGTAAATTATGAATCTCCAGTATAGAGAGCTGTTGCTAGCAGACAGAGAGAGAGGTAAATAATGAATCTCCAGTATAGAGAGCTGTTGCTAGCAGACAGAGAGAGAGGTAAATAATGAATCTATAGAGAGCTGTTGCTAGCAGACAGAGAGAGAGGTAAATAATGAATCTCCAGTATAGAGAGCTGTTGCTAGCAGACAGAGAGAGAGGTAAATAATGAATCTCCAGTATAGAGAGCTGTTGCTAGCAGACAGAGAGAGAGGTAAATAATGAATCTCCAGTATAGAGAGCTGTTGCTAGCAGACAGAGAGAGAGGTAAATAATGAATCTCCAGTATAGAGACCTGTTGCTAGCAGACAGAGAGAGAGGTAAATAATGAATCTCCAGTATAGAGAGCTGTTGCTAGCAGACAGAGAGAGAGGTAAATAATGAATCTCCAGTATAGAGAGCTGTTGCTAGCAGACAGAGAGAGAGGTAAATAATGAATCTACAGTATAGAGACCTGTTGCTAGCAGACAGAGAGAGAGGTAAATAATGAATCTATAGAGAGCTGTTGCTAGCAGACAGAGAGAGAGGTAAATAATGAATCTCCAGTATAGAGAGCTGTTGCTAGCAGACAGAGAGAGAGGTAAATAATGAATCTATAGAGACCTGTTGCTAGCAGACAGAGAGGTAAATAATTAATCTAGAGAGACCTGTTGCTAGCAGACAGAGAGAGAGATAAATAATTAATCTATAGAGACCTGTTGCTAGCAGACAGAGAGAGAGGTAAATAATGAATCTATAGAGACATGTTGCTAGCAGACAGAGAGAGAGGTAAATAATGAATCTATAGAGACCTGTTGCTAGCAGACAGAGAGAGAGGTAAATAATGAATCTATAGAGACCTGTTGCTAGCAGACAGAGAGAGAGGTAAATAATGAATCTATAGAGACCTGTTGCTAGCAGACAGAGAGGTAAATAATGAATCTAGAGAGACCTGTTGCTAGCAGACAGAGAGAGATGTAAATAATTAATCTATAGAGACCTGTTGCTAGCAGACAGAGAGAGAGGTAAATAATGAATCTATAGAGACATGTTGCTAGCAGACAGAGAGAGAGGTAAATAATGAATCTATAGAGACCTGTTGCTAGCAGACAGAGAGAGAGGTAAATAATGAATCTATAGAGACATGTTGCTAGCAGACAGAGAGAGAGGTAAATAATGAATCTATAGAGACCTGTTGCTAGCAGACAGAGAGAGAGGTAAATAATGAATCTATAGAGACCTGTTGCTAGCAGACAGAGAGAGAGGTAAATTATGAATCTCCAGTATAGAGAGCTGTTGCTAGCAGACAGAGAGAGAGGTAAATTATGAATCTCCAGTATAGAGAGCTGTTGCTAGCAGACAGAGAGAGAGGTAAATAATGAATCTCCAGTATAGAGAGCTGTTGCTAGCAGACAGAGAGAGAGGTAAATAATGAATCTATAGAGAGCTGTTGCTAGCAGACAGAGAGAGAGGTAAATAATGAATCTCCAGTATAGAGAGCTGTTGCTAGCAGACAGAGAGAGAGGTAAATAATGAATCTCCAGTATAGAGAGCTGTTGCTAGCAGACAGAGAGAGAGGTAAATAATGAATCTCCAGTATAGAGAGCTGTTGCTAGCAGACAGAGAGAGAGGTAAATAATGAATCTCCAGTATAGAGACCTGTTGCTAGCAGACAGAGAGAGAGGTAAATAATGAATCTCCAGTATAGAGAGCTGTTGCTAGCAGACAGAGAGAGAGGTAAATAATGAATCTCCAGTATAGAGAGCTGTTGCTAGCAGACAGAGAGAGAGGTAAATAATGAATCTACAGTATAGAGACCTGTTGCTAGCAGACAGAGAGAGAGGTAAATAATGAATCTATAGAGAGCTGTTGCTAGCAGACAGAGAGAGAGGTAAATAATGAATCTCCAGTATAGAGAGCTGTTGCTAGCAGACAGAGAGAGAGGTAAATAATGAATATCCAGTATAGAGACCTGTTGCTAGCAGACAGAGAGAGAGGTAAATAATGAATATCCAGTAGAGAGAGCTGTTGCTAGCAGACAGAGAGAGAGGTAAATAATGAATCTCCAGTATAGAGAGCTGTTGCTAGCAGACAGAGAGAGAGGTAAATAATGAATCTCCAGTATAGAGAGCTGTTGCTAGCAGACAGAGAGAGAGGTAAATAATGAATCTATAGTATAGAGAGCTGTTGCTAGCAGACAGAGAGAGAGGTAAATAATGAATCTATAGTATAGAGACCTGTTGCTAACAGACAGAGAGAGAGGTAAATAATGAATCTATAGTATAGAGACCTGTTGCTAGCAGACAGAGAGAGAGGTAAATAATGAATCTATAGTATAGAGACCTGTTGCTAGCAGACAGAGAGAGAGGTAAATAATGAATCTATAGTATAGAGACCTGTTGCTAGCAGACAGAGAGAGAGGTAAATAATGAATCTATAGTATAGAGACCTGTTGCTAGCAGACAGAGACAGAGGTAAATAATGAATCTCCAGTATAGAGAGCTGTTGCTAGCAGACAGAGAGAGAGGTAAATAATGAATCTCCAGTATAGAGAGCTGTTGCTAGCAGACAGAGAGAGAGGTAAATAATGAATCTCCAGTATAGAGACCTGTTGCTAGCAGACAGAGAGAGAGGTAAATAATGAATCTCCAGTATAGAGACCTGTTGCTAGCAGACAGAGAGAGAGGTAAATAATGAATCTCCAGTATAGAGAGCTGTTGCTAGCAGACAGAGAGAGAGGTAAATAATGAATCTATAGTATAGAGACCTGTTGCTAGCAGACAGAGAGAGAGGTAAATAATGAATCTCCAGTATAGAGAGCTGTTGCTAGCAGACAGAGAGAGAGGTAAATAATGAATCTCCAGTATAGAGACCTGTTGCTAGCAGACAGAGAGAGAGGTAAATAATGAATCTCCAGTATAGAGACATGTTGCTAGCAGACAGAGAGAGAGGTAAATAATGAATCTCCAGTATAGAGACCTGTTGCTAGCAGACAGAGAGAGGGGTAAATAATGAATCTCCAGTATAGAGAGCTGTTGCTAGCAGACAGAGAGAGAGGTAAATAATGAATCTCCAGTATAGAGACATGTTGCTAGCAGACAGAGAGAGAGGTAAATAATGAATCTCCAGTATAGAGAGCTGTTGCTAGCAGACAGAGAGAGAGGTAAATAATGAATCTCCAGTATAGAGAGCTGTTGCTAGCAGACAGAGAGAGAGGTAAATAATGAATCTCCAGTATAGAGAGCTGTTTCTAGCAGACAGAGAGAGAGGTAAATAATGAATCTCCAGTATAGAGACCTGTTGCTAGCAGACAGAGAGAGGGGTAAATAATGAATCTCCAGTATAGAGAGCTGTTGCTAGCAGACAGAGAGAGAGGTAAATAATGAATCTCCAGTATAGAGACCTGTTGCTAGCAGACAGAGAGAGAGGTAAATAATGAATCTCCAGTATAGAGACCTGTTGCTAGCAGACAGAGAGAGAGGTAAATAATGAATCTCCAGTATAGAGACCTGTTGCTAGCAGACAGAGAGAGAGGTAAATAATGAATCTCCAGTATAGAGACCTGTTGCTAGCAGACAGAGAGAGAGGTAAATAATGAATCTCCAGTATAGAGACATGTTGCTAGCAGACAGAGAGACATGTTGCTAGCAGACAGAGAGACATGTTGCTAGCAGACAGAGACCTGTTGCTAGCAGACAGAGAGACATGTTGCTAGCAGACAGAGAGACATGTTGCTAGCAGACAGAGAGACATGTTGCTAGCAGACAGAGAGACATGTTGCTAGCAGACAGAGAGACATGTTGCTAGCAGACAGAGAGACATGTTGCTAGCAGACAGAGAGACATGTTGCTAGCAGACAGAGAGACATGTTGCTAGCAGACAGAGAGACCTGTTGCTAGCAGACAGAGAGACCTGTTGCTAGCAGACAGAGAGACCTGTTGCTAGCAGACAGAGAGACCTGTTGCTAGCAGACAGAGAGAGCTGTTGCTAGCAGACAGAGAGACCTGTTGCTAGCAGACAGAGAGACATGTTGCTAGCAGACAGAGAGAGCTGTTGCTAGCAGACAGAGAGACATGTTGCTAGCAGACAGAGAGACATGTTGCTAGCAGACAGAGAGAGCTGTTGCTAGCAGACAGAGAGACCTGTTGCTAGCAGACAGAGAGCTGTTGCTAGCAGATAGAGAGCTGTTGCTAGCAGACAGAGAGCTGTTGCTAGCAGATAGAGAGCTGTTGCTAGCAGATAGAGAGCTGTTGCTAGCAGATAGAGAGCTGTTGCTAGCAGACAGAGAGCTGTTGCTAGCAGTGTTATAAAGTTGTTAGGTTAAATTACATATAAAGTACTACTGAAGTCGTTTTTTACTTTACTATTTATATTTTTGACTACTTTTACTTTTACTACACCACATTCCTAAAGAAAATAAATGTCATTTTTACTCCGTACATTTTCCCTGACACCCGAAAGTACTCGTTACACTTCGAATGCTTAGCAAGAAAATGGTCCATTTCACACTTATCAAGAGAACGTCCCTGCTCATCCCTACTGCCTCTGATCTGACAGATTCACTAAACACAAATGCTTCATTTGTAAATTATGTCTGAGTGTTGGAGTGTTCCCCTGGCTATACACACATTAAAATACCAAGAAAATTGTGCTGTCTGGTTTATAAGGCATGTGAAAGTGTAACGATGTGTGCGGAGTGTTGGGAAACAAGTTCAGGGAGTGAGTGCTTAACTAAAGATAAATACAACAGAATACAAAACAGGAAACACTAACAGCACACAGACAGGAAACAGAAACAATGACACCTGAGGAAGGAACCAAAGGGAGTGACATATATAGGGAAGGTAATCAAGGAGATGATGGAGTTCAGGTGAGTCTGAGGATGCGCAGGTGTGTGTAACGATGGTGACAGGTGTGCGCCATAACGAGCAGCCTGGTGACCTAGAGTATGTTAAGTATACTTAAAACCAAATACGTATAGACTTTTAATCAAGTAGTATTTTACTGGGTGAATTTCACATTTACTTGAGTCATTTTCTATTCATGTATCTTTAGCGTTACTCAAGTTTTCCAATTGGATACTTTTTCCACCACAGGTTGCTAACAGACAGAGAGAGAGGTAAATAATGGATCTATAGAGACCTGTTGCTAGCAGACAGAGACAGGAGAGAGAGGTAAATAATGGATCGATAGAAACCTGTGGCTAGCAGACAGAGAGAGAGGTAAATAATTCATCTATAGAGACATGTTGCTAGCAGACAGAGACAGGAGAGAAAGGTAAATAATTCATCTATAGAGACCTGTTGCTAGCAGACGGAGACAGGAGAGAGAGATAAATAATTAATCTATAGAGACCTGTTGCTAGCAGACAGAGACAGGAGAGAGAGGTAAATAATGAATCTATAGAGACCTGTTGTTAGCTACTACCCAGTAATAATGAATACATCTCTATATGCCTTTCTTACAGCATTGTGGAGTAGTAAACTACTCGTAGTTCAACTAGTAATTTAACTACATTTAGCAGTAGATTGGTGGTGGTTGAACTAAATTCAAATATAGGTAGTGTTTTCAGTAGTTAACTTTTATGCCTTGTATTGGTTCAGGAACTACACAGTACTTTTTTTGCAAATAAAATAAGGGTGAAGTAGGCAATCATATCCTTTGTTTTTCAGCATCAAATAAAATTGTATTTGTCACACGTGCCGAAAACAACAAGTGTAGACCTTACTGTGAAATGCTTACTTACAAGCCCTTTAACAACAATACAGTTCAAGAAAGAGTTAATATATAATATTTACTAAATAAATTAAAGTAAAAAACATCTAATCAATCACAAAGTAACACAATAAATGTAAATTGTCCGGAGTCTTATGGGGGAAGAAGCCTTTAGGACAAAGACTGAGCTCAGTGGTACAGCTTGCTGCTCCAGTCTATTACTGCTGGAGTCTATGACCATTTTTTGGGCCTTCCTCTGACACCGCCTAGTATATACAGATGTCGGAAGTTTACATACATTTAGGTTGGAGTCATTAAAACTTGTTTTTCAACCACATCTACTTTGTGCATGACACAAGTAATTTTTCCAACAATTGTTTACAGACAAATTATTTCACTTATAGTATCATAATTCCAGTGGGTCAGAAGTTTACATACACTAAGTTGACTGTGCCTTTAAACAGCTTGGAAAATTCCAGAAAATGATGTCATGGCTTTAGAAGCTTCTGATAGACTAATTGACATCATTTGAGCCAATTGGAGGTGTAACTGTGGATGTATTTCAAGGCCTACCTTCAAACTCAGTGCCTCTGCTTGACATTATGGGAAACTCAAAAGAAATCAGCCAAGACCTCAGAAAAAAATGGTATACCTCCACAAGTCTGGTTCATCCTTGGGAGCAATTTCCAAACACCTGAATGTACCATGTTCATCTGTACAAATAATAGTATGCAAACACCATGGGACCACGCAGCCGTCATCCTGCTCAGGAAGAAGACACGTTCTGTCACCTAGAGATGAACGTACTTTGGTGCGAAAAGTGCAAATCATTCCCAGAACAACAGCAAAGGACCTTGTGAAGATGCTGTAGGAAACAGGTACACAAGTATCTCTATCCACAGTAAAACGAGTCCAATAACGTCATAACCTGAAAGGCCGCTCAGCAAGGAAGATGCCACTGCTCCAAAACCGCCAGATTACGGTTTGCAACTCCACATGGGGACAAAGATCATACTTTTTGGATACATTTGAATAAGAAATGTCCTCTGGTCTGATGAAACAAAAATAGAACTGCTTGGCCATACTGACCATCGTTATGTTTGGAGGAAGAAGGGGGATGCTTGCAAGCTGAAGAACACCATCCAAACCATGAAGCACGAGGGTGACAGTATCATGTTGTGGGGGTTAGTTAAAACTCATATGGAGGTTAGTTAACGCAGTCTCCAAAGAAGGGCCAGATGTATACAGAATTGTGTCATCTGCGTAAAGGTGGATCAGAGAATCACCAGCAGGTGGAATAAAGAGGCGAGCTAAGGCATATTGAGCAGGGCTGGAGGCTCTACAGTGAAATAAGACTGTAATCACTAACCAAAACATCAACGGACAAGGCATATTGACATTAGGGAGAGGCGTAGTCGAGTGATCATAGGGAGCAATGAGTAGCTAGGCGAGCTGGAGACAGCTAGGGGGACGTCGCAACGGAAGAGTCGGACGGTTACATCGTCAGACCTTGATGGATCAGCAGGGCTTCACGTAGGCAGTAAAAGGGTCCAGGCTAATTGGAAAAATAGGTATTGTGGCCCAAGAAATTGGCTGATGGACCTCTTCAGCTAGCCGGGAGATGGGCCTAGCACGAGGCTGGTTCCCGGCTAACTAGTGCTTGCTTCAGGGCAGAGACGTTAGGCATGAGTAGCCACTTGGATAGCAGCTAGCTAGCTGCACTGATCCAGGTGAAAAGGTTCAGAGTTTACGGTAGGAATCCGGAGATTTGGTGGAGAAAAAGCAGTCTGGTATGCTCTGGGTTGATTCGCGCTGTGTAGAGTGACAGGAGTTTACCGGGCTAAGGTTAGCTGATGACCGCTAGCAGTGGCTAGCTGACTACTAGCTAGTTGCTGGCTAGCTCATGTTTGGGGTTCCGGTTCGTGTTAATGGACAGTCAAGCAGGCATCAGCTCTGTAGTGATTGTAGTGTCCAATGAGCAGCACTAGATGGAAGAGTAAGGTAGTCAATTACTACATTGAGCGAGCGGGAGACATGGCGTTCAGGGAGCTAGCAGGCTGCGGCTAGCAGATGGATCATCACCAAACACCCACGACGCAGAGGCCGGTTGAGAGCACATCGGCCGAGTTACGTCAGCAGACCAGCAGACCAGTAGTGATGGATCGGCGGGGCTCCGTGTCGACAAAGGGTCCAGGCCAATTGGCAAGAGAAGTGTTGCAGTTGGTGTACTTCGTTTGCTAGCTGGGAGATGGGCCTAGCTCAGGGCTAACTGGTGCATGCTTCTGGACATTAGCCACATTAACTCCTCGGTAGCAACTAGCTAGCTGCAAAGATCCTGTGTAATGGCCCAGAGCTTGCGGCAGGAATTTAGTGATGTAGTGGAAAAAAGCAGTCCGATATGCCCAGGGCTGGTATCGCGCTGTGCAGACTGGCAGGTGTTATCCGGGCTATCCAAGCTAAAGCGGCAGGAGTCCGAGCTAAAGATAAAGACCGCTAGCACTGGCTAACAATGACTAAATAGCTCATAGCTAATTAGCTGGCTAGCTACCGATGGCTAGCAGCTGATGGAGGTTCCAGTTATAAGGTCTAAAAAAAATAGCTGATCCTTACCACATTTGGTGAGGCGGGTTGCAGGAATGTATATTTATTTTTAAAATAGAAAAAAGAGATTGAAATGTATACAAAAAAAAAAGAAGAAAAAAAAGACTATATTTACATGAAAAGAAACGCATCTTACTGCTGCGCCATCTTGGATACCAAGATATTGAAGCAACATCTCAAGACATCAGTCAGGATGTTAAAGCTTAGGATGCAAATGGATCTTCAAAATGGACAATGACCCCAAGCATACTTCCAAAGTTGTTAATTAAGGACAACAAAGTCAAGGTATTGGAGTGGCCATCATAAAGCCCTAACCTCAATCCTAAAGAATATTTGTTGGCAGAACTGAAAAAGATTGTGAGAGCAAGGAGGCTAACAAACCTGACTCAGTTACACCAGCTCTGTCAGGAGGAATGGGCCACAATTCACCAAACTTATTGTGGGAAGCTTGTGGAAGGCTACCTGAAATGTTTTACCCAAGTTAAACAATTTAAAGGCAATGCTAAAAATACTAATTGAGTGCATTTAAACTTCTGACCCACTGGATATGTGATGAAAATAAATAAAAACGGAAATAAATCAATCTCTCTACAATTATTCTGACATTTCACATTCTTAAAATAAAGTGGCGATCCTAACTGACCTAAGACAGGGAATTTTTACTCTGATTAAATGTCAGGAATTAGATGTATTTGGCTAAGGTATATGTAAACTTCCAACTTCAACTTTAGGTGTTCCCTTTGTCCAGGTGGGAAAGGGGAGTATGGAGTGCGATTGAGATAATGTAATCTGTGCATCTGTTGGGGCAGTATACGAATTGGAGTCGATCTAGTGTATCTGGGTGATGGTTTGATGTGAGCCATGATCAGCCTTTCAATGCACTTCATGGCTACCGACGTGAGAGCTACAGGTCGGTAGTCATCTAGGCAGGTTACCTTCACGGCCGTTGAATGAGGAGGACCAAAGCACAGAGTGGTCAGTGTACATATTCCTTTATTTCGGATGACGCCGACAAAAACAATAAACCATACAAAACGACCGCAACGCTTAAGGGCTATAGTGCTACAAACATTGACAACTTTACACAGAGAAAGGAGAGAAAAGGGCTACCTACGTATGGTTCCCAATCAGAGACAGCGATAGACAGCTGTCCCTGATTGAGAACCATATCCGGCCAAAACATAGATATACAAAATCATAGATAACTAAACATAGAATGCCCACCCCAAATCACACCCTGACCAAACCAAATAGAGACATTAAAAGGCTCTCTAAGGTAAGGGTGTGACAGGTTAGCTTTGTTTCCCTGTTTACAGGGACTATGGTGGTCTAATTGTACCATGTAGGAATTACATACTTGGTCAGGGAGAGGTTGAAAATGTCAGTGAAGACACCAGTTGGTCTGCACGTGCTCTGAGTACACGTCCTTGTATACCGTCTGGCCCCGTGGCCTTGTGAATGTTGACCTGTTTAACTTGAGTGTAGGGGGCAGTATTTTGATGTTTGGATGAAAAACGTACCCAAATGAAACTGCCTATTTCTCAGCCCCAGAATCTAGAATATGCATATAATTGTCAGATTAGGATAGAAATCACTCTAAAGTTTCCAAAACTGTCAAAATATTGTCTGTGAGTATAACAGAACTGATATTGCAGGCAAAAACCTGAGGAAAATCCAACCCGGAAGTGCTGTTTTTCCTGAAAGCTCTCTGTTCCTTTGCCTGCCTTCGCTCCATTTAAAGGGATATCAACCAGATTCCATTCCCTATGGCTTCCACATGTTGTGAACAGTCTTTAGACATAGTTTCCGGCTTTTATTTTGAAAAATGAGCGAGAAAGATCACATCGCGTCATTGTATGGCTGGGTGTCAGCAGCGTTTTGCATGCGCAACAGTTTGGATCAGACATTTTCTCTCTCTCTCCTATTGAAGAAGGTACAGTCCGGTTGAAATATTATCGATTATATTTTGTAAAAACAACCTGAGGATTGACTATAAAAAAACGTTTGACATGTTTCTACGAATTTTACGGATACTATTTGGAATTTGTCTGCCCGGTCATAACCGCTCGAGCCTGTGGATTTCTGAACATAACGCCCCAACCAGATTATAAAAATAATCCCTATGGAACAAAAGGAAAATGTATTGTGTAACTGGGAGGCTCGCGAGTGCAAATATCCGAAGATCATCAAAGGTAAGCGATTAATTTTATTGGTTTTCTGACTTTCATGACCAATCTACTTGGCTGCTAGCTGTTTGTAATGTTTTGTCTGCTCAGAGAGATGTCTTTACATAAATGCTTGGTATGCTTTCACCGAAAAGCTTTTTAAATTTTTTTATCTGACACGCCAGGTTGCGAGAGCAAGCTGAACTGTGTTTTGCTATATTGCACTTGTGATTTCATGAAAATTAAATATTTTTTGTAATTTCATTTGAATTTGGCGCTCTGCAATTCAGCGGATGTTGACGAAAATGATCCCTCTAACGGGATGGGTGCATCAAGAAGTTAATGGTCTCGCTTACATCGGTTACGGTGAGTGTGATCACACAGTCATCCGGAACAGCTGGTGCTTTAATGCATGCTTAGGTGTTGCTTGCCTCGAATCGAGCATAAAAATAATTTTGCCCATCTGGTAGGCTCATGTTACTGGGCAACTCGCAGCTGGGTTTCCCTTTGTAGTCCGTAATAGTTTGCAAGCCCTGCCACATCCAACGAGTGTCAGAGCAGATGTATAGTGGTTCTTCCTAGAAAAGTTGAGGCGTACCGCAACACAGCTTGCAGGGTGCCGCAGAATTCTATGGCACGTTACTTAAGTGTCAGCCATTGTTGCCAGAATGACACAATTTCCCACAATCTGCCACCTTCTACCACAAACGGTTGAGGCATAAGCTCAAAACCTTTAAAGGAAGAACCACTGTGGTAGGATTCAATCTTAGTCATGTACCGATGCTTTGACTGTTTGATGGTTCAACTGAGCATAGCATAGCAGGATTTATTATAAGCTTCCAGATTAGTGTCCCACTCCTTGAAAACCGCAGCTCTAGCCTTTAGCTCGGTGCTGATGTTGCCTGTAATCCATGGCTTCTGGTTGGGATATGTACGCATGGTCACAGTGGGGACCTCGTCGTCGAAACACTTATTGATGAAGCCAGTGACTGAGTTGGTATACTCCTCAATGCCATTGGATGAATCCTGGAACATATTCCAGTGTGTGCCTAGCAGTCCTGTAGTGTAGCATCCGCTTCATCTGACTGCTTCCGTATTGAGCGAGTCACTGGCACTTCCTGATTTAGTTATTGTTTGTAAGAAGGAATCAGGAGGATAGAATTATGGTCAGATTTGTCAAATGGAGGGCGAGGGAGAGCTTTGTGTGTGTCTCTGTGTGTGGAGTAAAGGTGGTCTAGAGTTGTCCTTCTGGTTGAAATGAGGTAAAACGGATTTAAGTTAGCCTGCATTAAAGTCGCCGGCCACTAGGAGCGCCACTTCTGGATGAGCATTTTCTTGTTCGCTTTTGGCCTTAAATGGCTTGTTGAGTGTGGTCTTAGTGCCAGTATCAGTTTGTGGTGGTAAATAGATGGTTACGAATAATATAGATCAAAACTCTCTTAATAGATAGTATTTTTCATGTGGTACTCTACCTCAGGTGAGCTTGACCTCGAGACTTCCTTAATATTAGACATCACGCACCAGCTGTTATTGACAAATAGACACACACCCCCACCCTTCATCTTACCAGACAGAGCTGTTCTGTCCTGCCAATGCATGGAAAACACAGCCAAATGTATATTTTCATTGTCATCGTTCAGCCACGACTCTGTGAAACATAAGATATTACAGTTTATAATGTCTCATTGGTAGGATAGTCTCGAACGGAGCTCATCCAGTTTATTCTCCAATGATTGTTTCTAGGATAGTCTCGAACGGAGCTCATCCAGTTTATTTTCCATTGATTGCACGTTGGCCAATAGAACGGATGGTAGAGACAGGCTACCCACACACCGACAAATTCTAACCCTGATCTCCGTCCCCTGTATTTCCATCATTTATTTCACAAGAATGACGGGGATAAGGTCCTGGTCTCCGAGAAGCAGTATATCCTTTTTGCCAGACTCATTAAAGAAAAAATATTTGTCCAGTTCGAGGTGAGTAATCGCTGTTTTGATATCCAGAAGCTCTTTTCGATCATAAGAGACGGTAGCAACAAAATTATCTATTATCTACAAAATAAGTAACAAACAATGCAAAAAATACACACAAAATAACAGTTGGTTAAAACGGCAGACATCCCCTTTTGTGTTTAATAGGCTAAATTACACATTCTATTTAATCTCTTCTTTCAATTTCTAGACATTTCAGATTTACATATATACAAATTAGTTTGGATGTGGTGATATACTTTTTTCAAAGTAACTTTAGTTAAATAAACTATATGTTTCTTAAAGGCTAGCTTGACTTCTTCCAATTTGAGGTAATTGATAGATGATATATATATAATATAGTAAACTATATTTTCAAAGTAGCTTCCTCAACGCTGCTGTCGTCAGGGCCAAGGCTATTCCAGGAATTGCGTCTATCTGTGCTATTATTGAGTTTAGCTGTATCAACAGACAACTGGAAAAGGAAATTACAAACAAAACATCTGAAGACTTTGCTAAGAATCTGAATGTATTTCTTAGACGCTGTTAATCATGCTGGATTTCTGTCAAATCAGAAGGAGCAAACGGATAAACAAGAAAATCTATGCAATTAAGACATCTCACCATGATCATGTTTTCTCCTCTTTTTAAACTTAATCAAAACAACTCTCTCACACACACACACACACACACACACACACACACACACACACACACACACACACACACACACACACACACACACACACACACACACACACACACACACACACACACACACACACACTACATCACCATAAGTTGTGCAGCCAGGCTGGAAAGAACTAAGAGAAGTTTGAGTCTGAGGATATAAAATCCTAGCAGTTTGTTCAAGAACACAATGTGCAATTTATTTTTGCTATGATTTCATTTGTATGTTAAGGACATGTGAAAATAACAGACATATGTCTTCCCTAAGGAGCCGATCCTGAGGGAAGCTGTGGGGATAATTACCTTGTGAACGTGAAGCCGCTCTCTGTCCCAGCTGGAACTGCCTGCTGGGAATTGGAGTTCCCACCACAGACAAACAACAGATATCTCTATGAAACACGCGTGCGTAATTGAACTACAAAAAAGTATCCTCTATTTAATTCATATGGGAAATGCCTCCCTGCATGACATTATCATCCTCAATCATAAAGTTATGGGGAATGAATGTGAGATGTGGCTGTGTGTGCGTTCCAAACGTCACCCCCATTCTCTATTGGTCCCTGGTCAAAAGTAGTGCACTAAATAGGGAATAGGGTGCCATTTCAGATGCAGCTAGATTGACTGTGAGCGAGGTCGTTAACTGATCAAGTGCGTCTGGTTATTTCCCCTTAAACCATTTTCTCATTTGTCTCTTGTGTGTCTCATCATTATTATTTATTTGGTAAACATTAGTACCAGGCTTTCGGGATAACCATCCTCCTCTCCTCTCCTCTCCTCTCCTCTCCTCTCCTCTCCTCTCCTCTCCTCTCCTCTCCTCTCCTCTCCTCTCCTCTCCTACCTCCATCCTCAACCCTCCTCCTCTCCTTTCTCCATCCCCAACCCTCCTCCTCTCCTCCCTCCATCCCCAACCCCCCTCCTCTCCTCATCCCAAACCCTCATCATCTCCTCCCTCCATCCCTGTCCCTCTCCTCCTCTCATCCCTTCATCTCTCTCCTCCTCTCAGTTCTGTTTTCTGATATACGAACACAGAGTGACTAATTGGCTGGACCGTGTATTAGCCTCCAGCATCTGTATCCTCATTATCTCATAGGGTCTACACATGGCATCCCTGTGCCAGTCTGTTTACTAGAGTTAATTACAGGTAGGGCACAGGAACACTACACTGCAGTGAGGTCAGAACGGACTGCATGGCTACCTTCCTACCAGACATGGGTTCAAATCCTATTATTATGCTTGTATTACTATTATTATAAATGTAGGCTGTAGATCAGCTTTAATATTGCAGATAGATTGTAGCTTCCATCAATGTAAATGTTTGCATCACTTCCAATCCCCCATATATATTTTTCATATATATAAGATCAAAGGTAAGTGAATATTTATAATGCTATTTCTGACTTCTGTTGACTCCACAAGCGGGTATCTATATGGCTTGTTTTGGTCTGAGCGCTGTACTCAGGTTATTGCATGGTTTGCTTTTTCCATAAAGCTTTCTTTGAAATCTGACACAAAGGTTAACTTGTTATGGCTTCAATCCCACTAACGGGATAAGTGTCATCATCAACCGCTGAATAGCATAGCGCTACATTCAATGAATATTACTATAAATATTTATATTCATGAAATCACAAGTGCAATATAGGAAAACACAGTTTAGCCTTTTGTTAATCCACCTGTCATGTCAGATTTTGAAATGGTGCTTTACAGAGAAAGCAATCCAAGCGTTTGTAGAAATGTATCGTTCGCACAACAAAACATTAAGTACACTTAGCATCAGGTAGCTTGGTCACGAAAATCAGAAAAGCAATCAAATGAATCGTTTACCTTTGATTATCTTTGGATGTTTTCACTCATGAGACTCCCAGTTACACAACAAATGTTCCTTTTGTTCCATAAAGATCATTTTTATGTTTGCGCATTATGTTCAGAAATCCACAGGAAAGAGCGGTCACGACAAAAATTCCTAATAGTTTCCATAATGTCCACAGAAACATGTCAAACGTTTTTTTTATAATCAATCCTCAGTGTCACGTTCGATGTATGGAGGAGACCAAGGCGCGGCGTGAGATGAATACATCTTATTTTAATGAAGACGAAGAAACACTTAAACAACAAAACGAATGTGAAGCTAAATATAGTGCTGACACAGGCAACTAACATATAGACAATGACCCACGAATTACCCAAAGAATATGGCTGCCTAAATATGGTTCCCAATCAGAGACAACGATAAACAGCTGCCTCTGATTGAGAACCAATCTAGGCAACCATAGACATACAAAACACCTAGATAGTAAACAACCCCATAAACATACAAAACCCCTAGACAATACAAAAACACATATCACCCATGTCACACCCTGACCGAACCAAATTAACAAAGAAAACAAAGAATACTAAGGTCAGGGTCCCGCTCCACTTCTGACTCGGCCACTTACGTGATGTCTCTGGAGCGGGAACCCTCACCACCGACCCCGGACTAGAGGACGCCACTGGACTGATGTTCGAGTCTGGAGTGAGTGGCTCCTCTGGACTGGAGGGAGACTCTGGCGGATCCGGACTGGAGGGAGACTCTGGCGGATCCGGACTGGAGGGAGACTCTGGCGGATCCGGACTGGAGGGAGACTCTGGCGGATCCGGACTGTGGCCAGTCGTAGGAGGTTCCGGTCTGCGGCCCGTCATAGGAGGTTCCGGACGCTCTGGACTGGGTACTGCTGCCGGACGCTCTGGACTGGGTACTGCTGCCGGACGCTCTGGACTGGGTACTGCTGCCGGACGCTCTGGACAGGGTACTGCTGCCGGACGCTCTGGACTGGGTACTGTCGCCGGACGCTCTGGACTAGGTACTGTCGCCGGACGTTCTGGACTGGCGAGGCGCACTGTAGGCCTGGTGCGTGGTGCCGGCACTGGTGGTACCGGGCTGGGGACATGCACCTCATGGCGAGTGCGGGGAGGAGGAACAGGGCGTACAGGGCTCTGGAGATGCACAGGAAGCCTGGAACGTGGTGTTGGCACTGGTGGTACTGGACTGGGGACACGCACCTCAGGGCGAGTGCGGGGAGCAGGCACAGGACGTACTGGGCTGTGGAGGCGTACTGGAGGTCTGGAGTGTAGAGCTGACACAACCCGTCCTGGCTGGATGGTTATACTTGCCCTGCAAATGCAGGGTGACGCACAGGACGCACAGGGCTGTGCAGATTCACAGTACGCATAGCCGGCGCAGGATATCCTGGTCCAAGGAGGTACACTGGAGACCAGGAGGGCTGAGGTCTGACTCCTGACTCTGCCACACTCTCCCTGTGCCTCCCCCAATATATTTTTGGGGCTGCCTCTCGGGCTTCCAGCCGCTCTGCCGTGCTAGCTCCTCATAATGCCGCCTCTCTGCTTTCGCTGCCTCCAGCTCGGCTTTGGGGCGGCAATATACCCCTGGCTCTGCCCAGGGGCCTTTCCCGTCAAGGATCTCCTCCCAAGTCCATTTCTCCAAATAGTGCAGCCTCTCCCACTGCTGCTGCTGCTGTCTCTGTTGCTTCTCCTGCTGCTGCCTTTGCTGCTGCTGCTGTTGCTGCTGCTGTACCTGTTGCTTCTCCTGCTGCTGCTGTTGCTGCTGCTGCACCTGTCGCTTCTCCTGCTGCTGCTGTCTCTGTTGCTTCTCCTGCTGTTGCTGCTGTTGCTCCTGCTGCACCTGTCGCTTCTCCTGCTGCTGCTGTTGCTCCTGCTGCACCTGTCGCTTCTCCTGCTGCTGCTGTTGCTGCTGCCTCTGTTTACCACGCCGCTTGGTCCTTGGTTGGTGGGTGATTCTGTTACGGTTTTCTTCTGGTGAAAGAGAGGTGCACCAAAATGCAGCGTGGTTATTTTTGTACATCTTTAATAAAGGAGAAAATACAACAATCTACAAAACAAGAACCGTTAAATGAAACTGGTATACTTTTATGGACAGTACCAAAACAAATGATCTAATGTCTCTTCGCAGCAAAATCTGCAGAGCTGTGAAGATTGTATCCCCCATAAATATGACATTTTATTGGTTGCAATAATGTTTTTATAACAATTCTAATTGAAAAATTTAAAGTTTTTAAATCTGAATTCGTTTTTGCTCATCAGTTCATAAACCATGTGCCATGGAAGGCACAGATGTCAATTGTTGGTCCTTAATTAAATGAAACTGGTATACTTTTTTATTTATCACAATTCTCTTTAACCATTTATGGTCTTTAATACCGACAGACAAGTTGCTTTTACTAGTTTACTTTTCCCCCCTTCCAGTTTCCATTTTTGCTTTAGTTGGTTGTAATTTTGGGTTGAGCAGACATTTCCGTATTTTTTTGTGTTAGCTGCATGTCTGACATAAGTCCACCACTCATATTAATGATATCATTTTCAAAGATTATACCTTTTTTTATTGTGCAAAAAATTATGTTTTTTATCTATTAGTATATTTGAGTTTAACCACAATATGTACTGTATTATATATTACATTGCATTAATTTGAAATTGCAACAAACTTTCTATGGCTTGTTTTAAAAATAGCAATATTTGAGAGATGATTTCCTTTTCAAATAACTGAAAGGGAGAGGTTATAATCTGAATAAAGGGGAAAAGGCCAATCTTGAACATGGGGTGAGACATTCTTATTGATTTGCTAGAGAACCAGTTCTGTTTTTAAGTATAACTTTTGTATGACTGAAGCCATTAGTGAGAGGTCTAATGCTTTAGTATTGAATCATTTCTGCCCTCTAATTCATATTCATTATATAAATACGCCCTTTTAACTTTGTCTGGCTTGCCATTTCAAATAAAATGGAATATTCTTTTCTCATCTAATTTAAATAACTGTTCACTTGGTGTAGGCAAGACCATAAGCAAATAAGTCAACTGGGATGTGACTATGGAGTTAATAATGATGATTTTTCCAGAAATAGAAAGGTATTTTCCATTCCATTGTCGAAAATTTGTATACATTTTTGCTAACTTTACATTACAATGTTTTGGTAAACTACACGGTAACATAAAAGTTTCATTTTTTGAGCGATGCAATACATAATATAGTTCACTTATCATAATTTGGTTGTAATTTGACCTCTTGTTGAATGTCTGATAATCTACCATTTACGAAGGAGTTGTTAAAAAATTCGAAATACTGTTCTCTGAGTATAAAAAAAAGAAGTGGTATGCCAGCCCTGGAATTATCCCGGATTTAAAGGGCTTTAATTGCATCAAGAAGTACCTCCTCTGCAATTTTGCTTTCACATGAGTCTTCAAATAATATTTGACATCTTTCAAACCGTTTTAGGGCCGGTTTCCCAGCCTTATTAAGCTTAGTCTTGGACTAACACACATTTCCATTGGATATTCTCCATGGAAAGTGCTTTTAAGTCTATGACTAAGCTGAAACTGTGTCTGTGAAACCCAGTTTAAAGCTTTGGGATGTTTCTATTGCCCTTTACAGAAAATCCACGTTTCTTTTCACTTGCGAAATTATATGCTAAATAGTTTTTTGAAATACTTCACATGTTTTCACATGTTGCTTTAAATGGTGTCACGTGTTATCACATGAACTTGTCATAATACAATGTGATCACGTGACAACATGTCTATTTGGAACATGTGAAACTCATGTGGTTTATTTCCATAAGGGTGGTTCCGTTTCAACAGGAAAGCTTGATCAAGCACAGTTTAGATATTTGAAATTATTTTAAATAGTATTTAAACCCAGTTCTGCTGCAGTTACACTTCTTCCTACTGCACCGTGGCTGGGATTTAGAGGGGGGAAAAGGATTGTATAGTATTTTGTCAGAGCGTCATCAGCCCTCTGAACATCTGAAACATCCTCACATGGTAAAACACTTTTGAAGCTGAGAGGAAGATAGTAGATTAACACAGTTGAATTATGTTAGACTAGACACAACCATGATAACATGAATCAGCATTAGTTGCTGTACCTGGTCTTAAGGTGGACTAGTAAACATTCCACAGGGTTGCTGGTTCAAATCCTAGAGGACAACAATATCTGTGGATGATTGTAGACTGTGGTTAAGGCCAAGTATCCAGTATCTTATGTTGTCACAAGGCACCTGCCCCCTCATAAGGGTAGTACACAGTCTGAAAGGGACCATTGATTTTCTGATTTTTGCTAGATAGACACAGATACGGTCAGAGGATGCCAGTCTGTCAAATTGGAAGTATTTACCCGTCTCCCTCAACACTAATTTGTCTGAGAATGACCCTCATTGTGTCAGCAATAACAACCCTCACACCTCCCTACCAGCACAAACTGACATCCAACGCTTGATTTTACGATCCATCCATGACTCCATCATGGCAAATCATTCATTTTGGAATGATGGAACGATAGTAGTAGTAGTAGTAGTGGTAGTACAAGTAGTGGTAGCAGTAGTAGTAGCAGCAGCAGGTGTAGTAGTAGTGGTTCTAACAGTAGTAGTAGTAGTAGTAGCAGTAGTAGCAGTAGTGGTAGTAGTAGTAGTAGTAGTAGTAGTAGTAGTAGTAGTAGTAGTAGTAGTAGTAGTAGTAGTAGTGCTAGCAGTAGTAGTAGTAGTGGTGGTAGTAGTAATGGTTCTAACAGTAGTAGTAGTAGGAGTAGTAGTAGTGGTAATAGTTTTAACAATAGTAGTAGTGGTAGTAGTAGTGTTGGTTTTAACAGTAGCAGTAGTAGTAGCAGTGGTAGCAGTAGTATTAGTGGTAGTAGTAGTAGAAGTGGTAGTAAAAGTAGTGGCAAATCATTCATTTTGGAATGATGGAACGAGAGAGGCACAGAGAGGAGTTCTGCTATGCTTTCATCACAAATAGCACTCTACTCCCTACAGTACTCTATGTAGTGTACTACTTTTGACCAGAGCCCATAAGTTGATGGTCAGAAGTCGTGCACTATATAGGGAATATGGTGCCATTTTGGGATACAAGCTAGTAATATAAATGGGAGAGGGTCTCTGCTGTGCTCAATGGACAGTAGTAGTGGTGGTAGTATTAACAGCAGTAGTAGTAGTAGTAGTATTAACATTAGTCATACTAGCAGTAGTAGTAGTAGCAGTAGTAGTAGTAGTAGTATTAACATTAGTCATACTAGCAGTAGTAGTAGTAGCGGTAGTTGTAGTCATAGTTTTAATAGTAGCAGTAGTAACAGTAGTAGTAGTAGTTTTAACAGTAGTAGTAGTAGTAACAGTGGTAGCAGTAGTAGTAGTAGTAGTGGTAGCATTAGTAGTAGTGGTAGTAGTAGTGGTGATAGCAGTAGTAGTAGTAGCATAGTAGTAGCAGTAGTAGTAGTAGTAGTAGTAGTAGTGGTTCTAACAGTAGTAGTAGTAGTAGTAGTAGTAGCAGTGCTAGCAGTAGTAGTAGTAGTAGTGTTGGTTTTAACAGTAGCATCTGCAGAAGTTTGTGAGGGCTTTTGGTGACAAGCCAAATTTCTTAAGCCTCCTGAGGTTGAAGAGGCGCTGCTGCGCCATCTTCACAACGTTGTCTGTGTGGGTGGACCAATTCAGTTTGTCCGTGATGTGTACGCCGAGGAAATTAAAACTTACTACACGCTCCACTACTGTCCCGTCGATGTGGATAGGGGGGTGCTACCTCGGCTGTTTCCTGAAGTCCACAATCATCATCTCCTTTGTTTTGTTGACGTTGATTGTGAGGTTATTTTCCTGACACCACACTCCGAGAGCCCTCACCTCCTCCCTGTAGGCCATCTCGTCGTTGTTGGTAATCAAGCCTACCAATGTAGTGTCGTCCTCAATCTTGATGATTTAGTTGGAGGCGTGCATGGCCACGCAGTCGTGGGTGAACAGGGAGTACAGGAGAGGGCTCAGAACGCACCCTTGTGGGGCCCCAGTGTTGAGGATCAGTGGGGTGGAGATGTTGTTACCTACCCTCACCACCTAGGGGTGGCCCGTCAGGAAGTCCAGTTGTCAGAGTCGTGTGTATAGGTGGCAGGGAAGTCAGGTGCAGGAGAGTCAAGGTTAGTGTAGGAGTGACATAGCGAGTTCTGGGCCATCTCTGCCCAGGGCACGAACTTCGCACACTCCCCCGGCCGGTCCTGGCAATAAGACCGCAGAAACCTACTCACATCCTGGTTCTCTCTCTCCACCTGCCCATTATTCTCAGGGTGAAAACCTGAGGTAAGACTAACCGAGATCCCCAGACGTTCCATGAACGCCTGCCAGACCCTTGATGTGAACTGGGGAGCCTGATCAGACACTATATCCTCAGGCACCCCATAGTGCCGGAAAACGTGTGTAAACAGGGCCTCTGCAGTTTGTAAGGCCGTAGGGAGACCGCGCAAAGGGAGGAGATGACAGGACTTCGACAACCGATCCACAATGACCAGGATTGTGGTGTAACCCTGTGAAGGTGGAAGATCAGTCAAAAAATCCACCGACAGGTGCGACCACGGCCGTTGAGGAACGGGTAAAGGTTGTAGCTTACCTCTGTGTGGGTGTCTAGGAGCTTGCACTGGGCGCACACGAAGCAGGAGGAAACACAAATCATCACGTCCTTAGCTAAAGTGGGCCACCAGTACCTCCCATCAAGACAGTGCATCGTCCGACCTATCCCTGGATGACCAGAGGAGGGTGACGTGTGAGCCTAATAGATCAATCGGTCACGGACAGCAGACGGAACGTACAGACAACCAGCTGGACACTCAGGCGGAGAGGGCTTGGCCTGTGACGCCGGCTCAATGTCCACGTCCAGCTCCCACATTACTGGCGCCACCAAACACGAAGCTGGGAGTATGGGAGTGGGATCCTTGGACCGCTCCTCTGTGTCATACAGCCGAGACAATGCCTTAACGTTCTGGGAGCCTGGTCTGGAAGAAAGAGTAAATACAAAACGAGTGAAAAACATGGCCCACCTTGCCTGGCGAGGATTCAGTCTCTTCACCTGCGGATATACTCCAGATTGCGGTGGTCATTTCAGATGAGAAAAGGGTGTTTAGCCCCCTCAAGCCAATGCCTCCACACCTTCAAGGCTTTTATGACAGCTAACAGCTCCCGGTCCCCCACATCATAGTTTCACTCCGCTGGGCTGAGCTTCTTCGAAAAGAAAGCACAGGGGCGAAGCTTCAGTGGCGTACCCAAACGCTGAGAGAGCACTGCTCCTATCCCAGCTTCGGATGCGTCCACCTCCACTATGAATGGCAAAGAGGGATCCGGATGAGCCAACACAGGCACCGAGGTAAACAGAGTCTTCAGGTGTCCAAAAGTCCTGTTCACCTCAGCCGACCAATGCAAGCACACCGGGCCCCCCTTTAGCAGTGAGATATTGGGAGCAGCATCCTGACCAAAACCCCGGATGAACCTCCGGTAGTAATTGGCAAACCCTAAAAAACGCTGCACCTCCTTGGTTGGAGTCGGCCAATTACGCACGGCTGCAATGCGGTCGCTCTCCATTTCCACTCCTGAAGTGGAAATCCGATGCCCTAGGAAGGAGATGGATTTGTGGAAGAACAAGCATTTCTCAGCCTTGACATATAGATCATGCTCCAACAGGCAACCAAGCACCCTGCGCACCAGGGACACATGCTCGGCACGTGTAGCGGAGTATATCAGAATACCATCGATATACACCACTACACCCTGCCCGTGCAGGTCCCTGAAGATCTCATCTACAAATGATTGGAAGACTGATGGAGCATTCAGCAACCCATATGGCATGACAAGGTACTCATAATGACCTGAGGTGGTGCTAAATGCATTCTTCCACTCATCACCCTTACGAATACGCACCAGATTGTACGCACTATTTTGTGAAGAAGCGTGCCCCGTGCATTGACTCAATAACCGTATTTATCAGAGGTAGCGGGTAACTATATTTCACCGTGATTTTATTTAGACCTCAACAATCAATGCATGGGCGTAAACCGCCATCCTTCATTTTTACAAAAAAGAAACTCGAAGAGACAGGTGAAATGGATGGCTGAATGTATTCAGAGACATATGTCTCCATAGCCACCGTCTCCGCTTGCGACAGGGGATACACATGACTCCTGGGTTATGCAGCGTCTACCAGGAGATCTATCGCACAATCTCCCCTGCGATGGGGTGGTAATTGAGTTATTTTTACAGAAGGCGAGAGCCACATCGGCATATTCAGGGGGAATGTGCATGGTGGAGACCTGGTCTGGACTTTCCACTGTACTAGCACCAACGGAAACCCCTAAACACCTACCTGAGCACTCTCGCGACCACCCCGTGAGAGCCCTCTGTGGCCAAGAAACAGTGGGGCTATGACAAGCTAACCAGGGTAGGCCTAGCACCACAGAATACGCAGGAGAATCAATAACCGACCAGCAGTGTGCTCTCTGCAACCATAGGTGGTGCTCAAGCGGGAACCCCCTCCGGTCTCCCTGCGCACCATCCCTCCCAATTCCATAGGTTCAGGAGAGAGTGTGCGGGAGGATGGAACAACCAGACCCCGATCTAGACGTCCACGAGTAGCCCGGATGTTGTCCAACCTGATGGACATGTCCACAAGCTGGTCAAAGGTGAGGGTGGTGTCTCTACAGGCCAGCTCCCGACGGACGTCCTCGTGTAGACTACAACGGTAATGGTCAAACAGGGCCCTGTCGCTCCATCCAGCGCCGGCAGCCAGGGTCCTAAACTCCAAAGCAAACTCCTGTGCACTCCTCGTCTCCTGCCTCAGATGATAGAAGCGCTCACCCGCCGCTCTGCCTTCGGGTGGATGGTCGAATACTATCCGGAAAATGAACTCCTCAAAATGGTCCAACGCCGCATTCTTCTCTCTAAACACAGCGCTGGCCCACTGCAGGGCTTTCCCAGTGAGGCATGAGATGAGGGCGCAACTCTTCTCACGGTCCGATGGTACTGGGGAGACCGTGGCCAGATACAAGTTCAGTTTAAGAAGTAAACCCTGGCAGCTGGCAGTATCTCCGTTGTATCCCGTGGGTAGGGATAAATGGATCATATTAGGTTCAGGAGGGGGAAAATTGGTCAAGGAAGATCCCGGTTGTGGTGGTGGAGGCGCTGGAGAAACTCCCTGTCTCTCCCGGAAGTCCATATTTTGGACAATGCGATCCATGGCAGCGCTCAGACAGTCAATACCCTCTGCTTGTTCCCAGACGCGTTCCTCCATCTCCATGAGCGAAGTGTCTTCTCCTGCTGACTTCATATTTGGTCAGGGATTCTGTCAGAGTCGTGTGTATAGGTGGCAGGGAAGTCAGGTGCAAGAGAGTCAAACGGAGTGTAAATGGAGTCTTTTAATATAAGTCCACTTAACATGCTCCAAACACTAAATACGTACATACATAAACGAACATGGGTACGAGGACCCGTCGCGCACCTGTACAACATAAAACAACACTTGACATAAAACAATCTCTGACAAAGACATGAGGGGAAACAGAGTGTTAAATACACAACAGGTAATGAATTGGATTGAAAACAGGTGTGTGGGAAGACAAGACAAAACCAATGGAAAATAAAAAATGGATCAATGATGGCTAGAAGGCCAGTGACGTCGACCGCCGAGCACCGCCCGAACAAGGAGAGGCAATGACTTCGGCAGAAGTGACACCAGTACCCAGTTGCACAGCGCGGGGTCGAGACCCAGGGTCTTGAGCTTGATGACGAGTTTGGAGGGTACAATGATGATAAATGCTGAGCTGTAGTCGATGAACAGCATTCTCACATAGGTATTCCTCTTGTCCAGATGGGCTAGGGCAGTGTGCAGTGTGGTTGAGATTGCCTCGTCAGTGGACCTATTGGGGCGGTAAGCAAATTGAAGTGGGTCTAGTGTGTCGGGTAGGGTGGAGGTGATATGGTCCTTGACTAGTCTCTCAAAGCACTTCATGATGACGGAAGTGAGTGCTATTGCTGCTTTCTTGGGAACAGGAACAATGGTGGCCCTCTTGAAGCAGACTGGGATAAGGATTGATTGAATATGTCCGTAAACACACCAGCCAGCTAGCCTGCACATGCTCTGAGGACGCGGCTGGGGATGCCGTCTGGGCCTGCAGCCTTGCGAGGGTTAACACGTTTAAACGTTTTACTCACATCGCCTGCAGTGAAGGAGAGTCCGCAGGTTTTGGTAGCGGGCCGCGTCAGTGGCACTGTATTGTCCTCAATGCGAGCAAAAAAAGTTATTTAGTATGTCTGGGATCAAGACATCGGTTATGTTTCCGGTCACCTTGCCCTGGTTAAAAGCAGTGGTTTGCGCTTTCAGTTTCATGCGAATGCTGCCATCAATCCACAGTTTCTCGTTTTGGGAATGTTTTAATCGTTGCTGTGGGTATAACATTGCCGATGCACTTTCTAATGAACTCGCTCACCGAATCAGCGTATTCGTCAATGTTGTTGTTGGACGCAATGCGGAGCATATCCCAGTCCACGTGATCGAAGCAGTCTTGAAGCGTGGAATCAGATTGGTCGGACCAGCGTTGAACAGACCTGAGTGCGGGAGCTTCTTGTTTTAGTCTCTGTCTGTAGGCTGGAAGCAACAAAATGGAGTCGTGGTCAGCTTTTGCGAAAGGAGGACGGGGGAGGGCCTTATATGCATCGCGGAAGTTAGAATAGCAATGATCAAGGTTTTTACTAGCCCTGGTTGCGCAATCGATATGCTGATAGAATTTAGGGAGTCTTGCTTTCAGATTAGCCTAGTTAAAATCCCCAGCTACAATTAATGCAGCCTCAGGATATGTGGTTTCCAGTTTACATAGAGTCAAATAAAATAAAATTCAGGGCCATCGATGTGTCTGCTTGGGGGGGAATATATGGCTGTGATTATAATCGAACAGAATTCTCTCGGTAGATAATGCGGTCGACATTTGATTGTGAGGAATTCTAAGTCAGGTGAACAGAAGGACTTGAGTTCCTGTATGTTGTTATGATCACACCACGTCTCGTTAATCATAAGGCCCCTCTTCTTACCAGAAAGATGCTTGTTTCTATCGGCGCGATGCGTGACGATACCAGCTGGCTGCACCGCCTCCGATAGCGTATCTCGAGTGAGTCATGTTTCCGTGAAGTAAAGAACGTTACAGTCTCTGATGTCTCTCTGGAATGCTATCATTGCTCGGATTTCATCAGCCTTGTTGTCAAGAGACTGGACATTGGCGAGTAGTATACTAGTGAGTGGTGCACGATGTGCCCGTCTCCGGAGCTTGACCAGAAGACCGCTTCGTTTGCCCCTTTTACGGTGTCGTTTTTTAGGGTCGCCGGCTGGGATCCGATCCATTGTCCTGGGTGGAAAGCAAAACACAGGATCCGCTTCGGGAGAGTCATATTCCTGGTCGTAATGATGGTGAGTTGACGTTGCTCTTATATTCAGTAGTTCCTCCCGACTGTATGTAATGAAACCTAAGATGAACTGGGGTACTAATGTAAGAAATAACACGTAAAAAAACAAAATACTGCATAGTTTCCTAGGAACGCGAACGAGGCGGCCATCTCTGTCGGCGCCGGAAGATATGGTAGTAGTGTTAACAGTAGTAGTAGTAGTAATAGTAGTAGCAGTATTAGTAGTAGTGGTGTTAACAGTAGTAATAGTAGTAGTAGTAATAGTAGTAGTAGTAGTAGTAGTGTTAACAGTAGTAGTATTGGTAGTAGTAGTAGTAGTAGTGGTGTTAACAGTAGCAGTAGTAGTAGTAGTAGTAGTAGTAGTGGTGTTAACAGTAGTAGTAGAATTAGTAGTAGTAGTAGTAGTGTTAACAGTAGTAGTATTGGTGGTAGTAGTAGTAGTGGTAGTAGTAGTAGTGTTAACAGTAGTAGTAGTAGTAGTAGTAGTAGTAATGGTAGTATTAGTAGTGGTAGTAGTGTTAACCGTAGTAGTAGTAGTAGGATAAATAGTAGTGGTAGTATTAGTAGTGTTAGTAGGATTAACAGTAGTAGTGGCAGTAGTAGTGTTAACAGTAGTAGTAGTAGTAGTAGTAGTAGTAGTAGTAGTATTAACAGTAGAAATGGCAGTAGTAGTATTAACAGTAGTGGTGGCAGTAGTAGTATTAACAGTAGTAGTGGCAGTAGTAGTATTAACAGTAGTGGTGGCAGTAGTAGTATTAACAGTAGTAGTGGCAGTAGTAGTATTAACAGTAGTAGTGGCAGTAGTAGTATTAACAGTAGTAGTGGCAGTAGTTGTATTAACAGTAGTAGTGGCAGTAGTAGTATTAACAGTAGTAGTGGCAGTAGTAGTATTAACAGTAGTAGTGGCAGTAGTAGTATTAACAGTAGTAGTGGCAGTAGTAGTATTAACACTAGTAGTGGCAGTAGTAGTGTTAACAGTAGTAGTGGCAGTAGTAGTATTAACAGTAGTAGTGGCAGTAGTAGTGTTAACAGTAGTAGTGGCAGCAGTAGTATTAACAGTAGTAGTGGCAGTAGTAGTATTAACAGTAGTAGTGGCAGTAGTAGTATTAACAGTAGTAATGGCAGTAGTAGTAGTATTAACAGTAGTAATGGCAGTAGTAGTATTAACAGTAGTAGTGGCAGTAGTAGTATTAACAGTAGTAGTGGCAGTAGTAGTATTAACAGTAGTAGTGGCAGTAGTAGTATTAACACTAGTAGTGGCAGTAGTGGTATTAACAGTAGTAGTGGCAGTAGTAGTATTAACAGTAGTAGTGGCAGTAGTAGTATTAACAGTAGTAGTTGCAGTAATAGTATTAACAGTAGTAATGGCAGTAGTAGTATTAACAGTAGTAATGGCAGTAGTAGTATTAACAGTAGTAGTGGCAGTAGTAGTGTTAACAGTAGTAGTGGCAGTAGTAGTATTAACAGTAGTAGTGGCAGTAGTAGTGTTAACAGTAGTAGTGGCAGCAGTAGCATTAACAGTAGTAGTGGCAGTAGTGGTAGTTGTGGTAGTAGTAGTATCAATAGTGGTATAGTAGTATTGGTAGTAGTAGGAATGGTAGGAGTGGAATGGTATCAAACACATCGTCCCCAGGTATTTGTTGCCACTCCCTTTGTTCCGTTCAGGACAATATTATGAGCCGTTCTCCACGCAGCCTCCTGTGTATCCTATCTCTGTCTGGCTGGACTCTGGTTTTCTCTGAGCTGTTCTCCACTCAGCAGCCTCCTGTGTATCCTACCTCTATCTGGCTGGACTCTGGTTGGACTCTGGCTGGACTCTGGTTCTCTCTGAGCTGTTCTCCACTCAGCAGCCTCCTGTGTATCCTACCTCTATCTGGCTGGACTCTGGTTGGACTCTGGCTGGACTCTGGTTCTCTCTGAGCTGTTCTCCACTCAGCAGCCTCCTGTGTTTCCTATCTCTGTCTGGCTGGACTCTGGTTTTCTCTGAGCTGTTCTCCACTCAGCAGCCTCCTGTGTATCCTACCTCTATCTGGCTGGACTCTGGTTGGACTCTGGCTGGACTCTGGTTCTCTCTGAGCTGTTCTCCACTCAGCAGCCTCCTGTGTTTCCTACCTCTGTCTGGCTGGACTCTGGTTTTCTCTGAGCTGTTCTCCACTCAGCAGCCTCCTGTGTTTCCTACCTCTGTCTGGCTGGACTCTGGTTTTCTCTGAGCTGTTCTCCACTCAGCAGCCTCCTGTGTTTCCTACCTCTGTCTGGCTGGACTCTGGTTTTCTCTGAGAACTACGCCATCCTCCATCTTCTTTTAGTGCCAACCCGTAATATTACAATCTCTTTTCAATGTGAAAGATGAACTGTTTGATTGGGGTTCTTGAAGCTGCAGTCTTGCTTCACAGAACTACAGCTCAATGCCCCCCCTCCACCCTCACCATTAATTCACAGCGACGGTAAGCTCCTGTTTGTGCTATTAAATGGAAGTGCGGTATCTAACAATTCCCCTAGCTGGAAGTGAGCGAGGACATCTGTCTGATCCAGACTGTGTTCTCTTTTATCTTCCTAGGAGGATAACTCAGGGGTGGGAGGATACCTCAGGGACCCTTCACAGGAAGCCCCTGCCGCATCAGAGGAGGCCCACCTCCCAGGGGGCTTTACTGAATCCACAATCAGCCCAACCAGCCCTTACGTGACGGCAAAGCAGCATTGAGTATGTGAGTCCCAAATGGGGCCCTATTCTGTACATAGTGCACATCTTTTGACCATAGCACACATGGAGCCTATCTCTCTGCCCATAGGGCTCTGGTTGAAAAGTAATTCACTATGTAGAGAATAGTGTCCCATTAGGGATGCAGTAATTCACAGCTGCTTTGCCACCTCAGAAGGCAAAAGCAAAGGCCAAAATGAAATGTCTTCCTTTACAGGTTGAGGTGTTTCGTTTCGACACAAGGGATTACACCTTTAAAGAGTTTACAGTATCTCAGTTAACTGCCGTTTTACAGCAAAACAGTCTGTTGGAAATATCGAGACACGTTCGCTCTGAATATATATATATTTTGTATCCTGGTACTTTTTTGAGATGCTACCAAGACAAGATGGGATTCCACATCAACATAGAATGGAGTCACTCTTAATGAAAAAATAAATGTCTGAAGCAGATATTGAATTTGCGACACAATATGTTGTATTCTAAATGGTTATCAAATAATCACCTGATCAAAAACAAAAACACCTTTCCTTTCTTGTAAGAAATGAGATGAGTTCAAAGATTGAGAGGCAGAGATTGAGAGGCAGAGATTGAGAGGCAGAGATTGAGAGGCAGAGATTGAGAGGGAGAGATTGAGAGGCAGGGATTGAGAGGCAGAGATTGAGAGGCAGAGATTGAGAGGCAGAGATTGAGAGGCAGAGATTGAGAGGCAAGGATTCAGAGGCAGAGAATGAGAGGCAGGGATTGAGAGGCAAGGATTGATAGGCAGAGATTGAGAGGCAGAGATTGAGAGGCAGAGATTGAGAGGCAGAGATTGAGAGGCAGAGATTGAGAGGCAGAGATTGAGAGGCAGGGATTGAGAGGCAGGGATTGAGAGGCAGAGATTGAGAGGCAAGGATTTGGAGGCAGGGATTGAGAGGCAGGGATTGAGAGGCAAGGATTGAGAGGCAGAGATTGAGAGGCAAGGCTTGAGAGGCAGAGATTGAGAGGCAAGGATTGAGAGGCAGAGATTGAGAGGCAGAGATTGAGAGGCTCAACTGGATGCGGGAGAGAAATTACAAGAGAAAGGGGCTGTCAGGAATCTCCACATGGCCTTTGGGCAGCTGATGATTGCCTATGGCAGTGTGGCAGTAGGAATAGAATTGAAAGCAAGGCACAATGATGCTTCGTCCCAAATGGCACCATATTCCCTATATAGTGCCCCTGGTCAAAAGCCGTGCACTATATACAGTAGGGAATAGGGTGCCATTACAGACTCTCCTGTGTGTTTGGTATGTAGCTGGCTATGTCCGTGGTAACTTGACCTGACAACCTCATACGCCACACTGTCTCATACATGTCTTTCTATGCATTGGAGAAATCGTTGGAGCAGTTGTGAGAAGTTATACTAGAGAGAGAGAGAGAGAGAGACAGAGAGAGACAGACAGAGAGAGGGAGGGAGAGAGAGAGACAGAGAGAGAGAGAGAGAGAGAGAGAGTTGAAAATAGACATGTACATACAGGTCTTTAGCTTGTTCAATTTATTAATGTAACATGACAATATACTCACAGCGAGAGAAGATGTGAAAGTTGTAAAGTGTTTGTATGTGGCGTGTCTCTCTCCTCTCTCCCTCTCCCTCTCTCTCTCTCTCTCTCTCTCTCTCTCTGTCTCTCTCTCTCTCTCTCTCTCTCTCTGTCTCTCTCTCTCTCTGTCTCTCTCTCTCTGTCTCTCTCTCTCTCTCTCTCTCTCTCTCTCTCTCTCTCTCTCTCTCTCTCTCTCTCTCTCTCTCTCTGTCTCTCTCTCTGTCTCTCTCTCTCTCTCTCTCTCTCGCTCTCTCTCTCTCTCTCTCTCTCTCTCTCTCTCTGTCTCTGTGTGTCAGGATGTAAGGTCTGTCCATAGCAAGGTGGGGTTGCAGGCCTGTAAAGACGAAATACACAGGTATGATCGTATGCCGCCCCACTTCTTGTCTAGTGTTTTCACTTTGAAGGAAAAACTAGGAGGTTGAGCCCTGAGCCGCCTTGTGCTGTGCTTCTGGGCTAGGTGTGTCTTTTGTTTAACCCTGAGCCGCCTTGGGCTGTGCTTCTGGGCTGGCCTTCTGGGCTAGCTGTGTCTTTTGTTTAACCCTGAGCCGCCTTGGGCTGTGCTTCTGGGCTAGGTGTGTCTTTTGTTTAACCCTGAGCCGCCTTGGGCTGTGCTTCTGGGCTAGGTGTGTCTTTTGTTTAACCCTGAGCCGCCTTAGGCTGGCCTTCTGGGCTAGGTGTGTCTTTTGTTTAACCCTGAGCCACCTTGGGCTGGCCTTCTGGGCTAGGTGTGTCTTTTGTTTAACCCTGAGCCGCCTTGGGCTGGCCTTCTGGGCTAGGTGTGTCTTTTGTTTAACCCTGAGCCACCTTGGGCTGGCCTTCTGGGCTAGGTGTGTCTTTTGTTTAACCCTGAGCCACCTTGGGCTGGCCTTCTGGGCTAGGTGTGTCTTTTGTTTAACCCTGAGCCACCTTGGGCTGGCCTTCTGGGCTAGGTGTGTCTTTTGTTTAACCCTGAGCCGCCTTGGGCTGTGCTTCTGGGCTAGGTGTGTCTTTTGTTTAACCCTGAGCCGCCTTGGGCTGGCCTTCTGGGCTAGGTGTGTCTTTTGTTTAACCCTGAGCCGCCTTGGGCTGTGCTTCTGGGCTAGGTGTGTCTTTTGTTTAACCCTGAGCCGCCTTGGGCTGGCCTTCTGGGCTAGGTGTGTCTTTTGTTTAACCCTGAGCCGCCTTGGGCTGGCCTTCTGGGCTAGGTGTGTCTTTTGTTTAACCCTGAGCCGCCTTGGGCTGGCCTTCTGGGCTAGGTGTGTCTTTTGTTTAACCCTGAGCCGCCTTGGGCTGGCCATCTGGGCTAGGTGTGTCTTTTGTTTAACCCTGAGCCGCCTTGGGCTGTGCTTCTGGGCTAGGTGTGTCTTTTGTTTAACCCTGAGCCGCCTTGGGCTGTGCTTCTGGGCTAGGTGTGTCTTTTGTTTAACCCTGAGCCACCTTGGGCTGGCCTTCTGGGCTAGGTGTGTCTTTTGTTTAACCCTGAGCCGCCTTGGGCTGGCCATCTGGGCTAGGTGTGTCTTTTGTTTAACCCTGAGCCGCCTTGGGCTGGCCTTCTGGGCTAGACGTGTCTTTGTGCTAATCCCACCAAATCTAATGACCCTGCTGCCCCGGAGCTGGGAGCCGGAGCAAACTCAATTGTAATTTTATGTTAGAGAAACAAGCAGAGAATATTAAGCCAACGAGCATCATTCTGTGTTCTTGGATCTGAATCAACTAAACTCCAAAAGAGAAAAAAAAATAGAGAAAATGACGGCTGATCTGATCCAGAAAAAACAGATAAACTCTGGGATTAACTTTAAAAAGTGGAAGAGTTATGCTGAAATTGCCACCGATCTCATGGACTGGTAACGTTCGAACGTTTTTTAAACAAGCTAATGGTAGCGGAATGTCGACATGACAGTGTTTCGTTTGTAGATGATAACGCTAGCTAGGAGGTCGAAAACATTTTCATTTTCTCGGAACATGACCAGTAGATTGCCTACCTCCTCTCTCAATTCAATTCAATTCAAGGGCTCTCTCTCTCTCTCTCTCTCTCTCTCAGGTCAGAACATGGCCAGTAGATTACCTACCTCCTCTCTCTCTCTCTTAGGTCAGAACATGGCCAGTAGATTACCTACCTCCCCTCTCTCTCTCTCTCTCTCTCAGGTCAGAACATGGCCAGTAGATTACCTACCTCCTCTCTCTCTCTCTCTCTCTCTCCCTCTCTCTCAGGTGAGAACATGGCCAGTAGATTACCTACCTCCTCTCTCTCTCTCTCTCTCCCTCTCTCTCAGGTGAGAACATGGCCAGTAGATTACCTACCTCCTCTCTCTCTCTCTCTCAGGTGAGAACATGACCAGTAGATTGCATACCTCTCTCTCAGGTGAGAACATGACCAGTAGATTACCTACCTCTCTCTCTCTCTCTCTCTCTCAGGTGAGAACATGACCAGTAGATTGCCTACCTCCCCTCTCTCTCTCTCTCTCCCTCTCTCTCAGGTGAGAACATGGCCAGTAGATTACCTACCTCCTCTCTCTCTCTTTCAGGTGAGAACATGGCCAGTAGATTACCTACCTCCTCTCTCTCTCTCTCTCTCTCTCTCTCTCTCTCTCTCTCTCAGGTGAGAACATGGCCAGTAGATGACCTACATCCTTCATATGCATGACATGGTTGGATGGCACCTAGTTACTGACAACAAATTCTGATATACGTACTAAGTTCATTGTCATACTTTTTTTTTTTAAATTTGAAAATCATCTCATTTAATTATATTTTTCATATATTTTACATAAGGTCACACAAAGGACCAGAGATAATTACAAACACCTGTGATAATCTGAAGTACTCAAAAGGGCCACTGGTTGTCTTGCGATAGATTACCCACAATCCTTGAAAGATATCAACGTTCTGGTAGTTTACTGGTACACTTAGAGACATTCCAGTAATATACTCTCCCTTTGCAACCCTACCTACAATGTACACCAAAATGTCAGAACCATTCCAGAACTGTTCCAGAACCACAAATAGGCGACTTAAAGTTGCACAATGCAGAAATCGTTCTGGCATTTCCTGGTTGCTAAACTTGTAATAGTTCACATATGTTCAGTTAATGTGATAAAACCAGTAAGTATAGTGTAGAAAATCATTGGACCATCAAATCCCTGTGAAATATTTTTCCCATAACCAACAAGATTTACATTTTCAGCTGTTTGAAGCTGGTGAACCTCTTCTTTCTTCAAAAACAAAACTCAAGAATGGGAATCATAGAGAACAGATTTTAGACTGGTTTTCAATGAGAATGTCAGCTCTACAACACACATTTTTACTTTACTGGGAAAACAAGGTTCAGACACACAAGACATTTGGCATATTATCATTGTGACTTCTATCTACAATTAAAGGTAGAAAAAAAGAGCACAATAATGTTGAAGAAGCGTAAAACTAAAACTGAGCCATTCAGTGAGTCATAAATATCAAGGGTCGCGATAATTTAGCATTTCCCAATGGATTTCCTCTATATTTTTTCCTTCCAGTAATTATTATTAACAGTTAAACCGGGGGATGTTATTACACAACAATATTTTTCCACTTTTTGACCATTAAACTAAATACGATCTTAACGGTGCTATATTCTCAATCCATTTTGGACACAAATCTCTTCTCTGTAGTCTCAGAGAAGAGGCCACTTCATCATTTAGATCTCATGTATTACATCTATCCAATCATTTGTCATGGGAATCTACATTTTTTTTGCCATTTTCTAGTCAGGACTTTTTTAATTGCTACTAGGAGTAACCCAATCAAATGTTTCTCTAAAGCGTCCCTGAGATCAAATGTAATGTTCCCTGAACATGTTTTTGTTAACTTCTGCAGGGGACATCGACCTTAAATATGGCTTCCATGTGTTGATGCACTTCCTGGCAGTATGGGACAAGTTTAGGACAGTCCTGTCAGTAAGAGACAAGCTGAGGACAGTCATGCCAGTATGGGAAAAGCTTAGGACAGTCCTGCCAGTATGGGAAAAGCTTAGGACAGTCCTGCCAGTAAGAGACAAGCTGAGGACAGTCATGCCAGTATGGGAAAAATCTTAGGACAGTCCTGTCAGTAAGAGACAAGCTGAGGACAGTCATGCCAGTATGGGAAAAGCTTAGGACAGTCCTGCCAGTAAGAGACAAGCTGAGGACAGTCATGCCAGTATGGGAAAAGCTTAGGACAGTCCTGCCAGTAAGAGACAAGCTTAGGACAGTCCTGTCAGTAAGAGACAAGCTGAGGACAGTCCTGCCAGTAAGAGACAAGCTGAGGACAGTCCTGTCAGTAAGAGACAAGCTTAGGACAGTCCTGTCAGTAAGAGACAAGCTGAGGACAGTCATGCCAGTATGGGACAAGTTTAGGACAGTCCTGCCAGTAAGAGACAAGCTGAGGACAGTCATGCCAGTATGGGAAAAGCTTAGGACAGTCCTGCCAGTATGGGACAAGCTGAGGACAGTCATGCCAGTATGGGAAAAGCTTAGGAAAGTCATGCCAGTATGGGAAAAGCTTAGGACAGTCCTGCCAGTATGGGACATTCTGGTCACATAATCCCCAACATCCCGTTCCATTAATGTGATGTCTTTTAATAAAGAATCAAATTGTATTTTTACATCCAAATTCCTTCCAAGTCAAGGAGCTTGTTCATTTCCATTGTGATTGGCATACGGTTTCCCACTCCTCCACAGAAATGACCATGTTCCCCTTCCCCTTCCCATTTCCCCTTTACGTATAGTGTATTTTCACATTTGGACTTTATTAAGTAGCCATCGTATAGTCTAGAGATCATTTTTCTGTATGGTTCAGATTTATAAGCAGATGTGAATATTTTTAATATGCCATGTTCTATAGTTTGAGTTGAGTTTATTTTTATTTTTACAGGGACAGTGCACATTAATAAACATTTCAGTAAAAGTGCCGGTTTTAGCCAACCGGCTAATTTTCAACCGCAGTCCCTGGGCAGGTTATTAAAAACAATTACAATATAGACAATAGCAACATAGAACAAGCAAGACATAGCAACATAGGACAAGCAAGACATAGCATACAGACAGAGCAACATAGGACAAGCAAGATATAGCAACATAGAACAAGCAAGACGTAGCATACAGACAGAGCAACATAGGACAAGCAAGACATAGCATACAGACAGAGCAACATAGGACAAGCAAGACATAGCAACATAGAACAAGCAAGACGTAGCATACAGACAGAGCAGCATAAAACAAAAAGCAGCAAGACAAAATTCATAAAAGCAACAAAGTGTTTCCACACCTCACAAGCTACAGACAACAGACAACATGGAGTGGCAACACACAGCTAGGGACCATGTTCACAAATCTGATTGACCTTTAGCCATGTCTTCAAGCATTTTGTGAAAGTGTGATATGTGGTGCAGTTATGTGTGTCTGATGGCAGTGTATTCCAGACATGGGAAGCTCTCACAGAGAATGCAGATTTACTAAAGGTGCTTTTCCTTAGGGGAACTATACAGTCACCTCTCATGGCAGACCTTGTGGATCTAGTGTTCGAATCCTCCTCCTTTACGAAATCATCAAATAGGTTATGCATTTGGAGATATTTATACTGCCCTACTAAGCAAAAGGCTTGGTTGAAAATGAGTTCATGTCATTTTTGCTACATTTGTTACGGATACAAGTATCCTGTGTGTGTGTGTGTGTGTGTGTGTGTGTATCCTGTGTTGTTTTCTCTCCTTCTCCCCTCACAGATGAAAATCATCACTCCCCAATCAGTCACCAATCCAATCATCAATCAGAAGACACACCTCCTCCTGTTGCCTACCCAATCACAGTTCCTTTCCCTTGGAAAGGGGTTAAAAACCCCATCAGTTGTTTGCTCTAGAGCTCAATCTCTCTGTAAATGCCATGTCTGTAGGTCACTCTGGTTCACTCTCTCTTTGTGTATTGACCTCTCTTTTGTTTGAGCACATCCATAGCACTTTGTCATCACCTGTGAGTATTGTTTTGGTTATGGTGTTTGTTTGCTGGTGGGAAAAGGGGGAACCAAGACAAGTCGCCCATGGGCATACACTACCCGTAGGTGAACTTTGTTAAATACACTAGTTAGAACTGGGCGGACCACCCACTGTATTTTTGGTTAGTTAGTTAGCTGTTGTTAAAGTAGGCTAGACTAGCTTAGGGGTGTTTTTGAATACTTATTGTTTCTTTCCTTGGGTCCAGCTCAGCCCCTTTTCCTGCTCCCCCCATTACCGTGTGTTTACAAATAAACCTTGAGTTTGACAGTAGATTTCAGTTGTCGTAGTTATTTCGTTCACACTTTTACTTTGTCACTATTATAATTTGCATGAGTTATGTTACGGGTCTCATTGCCATCCCCCCTAGACTGTCGGGCCAAAAGGGATTCGTAACACATTAAATACATGCTTAATCATGTGGACAAGTATCCTGCCTCTATTGTACAGTGTTCAGGAGAAAATAGGGGGTCATGTTATCAGTAACTGTATAAAGTTACTAAGGTAAACCAAGGTAAATAAAAGGCATTTTTCTCAGTTCCACGCTATGAGCAGTTACTGCCTTTTTACTTGGTAAGGCAGAATAGGGTTTTATAAGCTCTATGACTGATATTCTAAGGGAAACAGTATGAGTGTGTACATCGACCTGTCAAACCTTGTAAAGTACATCTATGACTGGACCTAAACCATGGATCTCACTTCTATTGGAAGGTAATTAAACCTCGAGTGATATTTTTGTTTATTGACAGAGAGCTGAGAGAAAACGGCACTTTCCCCACGGACTCTACTCACTCGCCTTTTTTGCTTGGTAGGGCAGTATTGTCACGCCCTGACCATAGAGAGGTTTGCATTCTCTATTTTGGGTAGGCCAGGGTGTGACTAGGGTGGGCATTCTAGTTTCTTTATTTCTATGTGTTTCTGTGTTGGCCGGGTATGGTTCTCAATCATGGACAGCTGTCTATCGTTGTCTCTGATTGGGAATCATACTTAGGCAGCCTTTTGTCTTTTCGCATTTGTGGGTAGTTGACTTTGTTAGTGGCATTGTTGCCCAAGTCAAGTTTCACGGTCGTTTTGTTGGCGACATTCATTAAAAATCATCACGCTGCGCTTGGGTCCAATCATTTCCAGGAAGAGGATCGTGACAAGTATAGAAATCTTGACCTTTTAATCCTTGGCTCTTTGGAGAGAGAGACCTTTTCTCCCCCTTTCTGCACGAAAGTATTCAATAGGCTGAGATGCCTCTTGTTGCCCATCCTTTAAACCGGTTATCAATTCTATTAGGAGCTAATTCTGTATCATAGGCACACCATCTTCCTCTGAATCTTTCAGATGATACTTTTTAACTATCAACTTCTTCCCCAACTTCCTGTATTTAAACTCTCCTGGTAGTTTCAGTCTCAATATCCTTCCATCTGGCTGTGTAGACTAGGTTGCATCAGCACACCAACTGCCTTATCTTTGCTGCATAATAGTATTCTCTTAGACATGGGAGAGACATTCCCTTTTGATAACTCCAAGGTTTTATATCTGATTCTAGGCTTTTTCCCTTGCCGTATGTATCTGGAGATTAACTTGTCCCATTCCATGAATTGCTGCACCTCTACTAGGAGAGTCTAGAAGAGATACAGCAAACATGGTAATGTATTCATTTTAACTGAGTCAATCCTAGAGCTCTCCATCTTAAAGACATCTGCTTTTTTGGGGGGAGGGGGGGGGGGGGGGGTGTAACGAGTGCACTGGGAGTCAGGAAAGCAAGTTCAGGGAGTGCATAAATGAATGAACACAACAAGAAACACGAACAACGCACAGACAGGAAACTGAAACAATAAATCATGGGGAAGGAACCAAATGGAGTGACATATATATATAGGGAAGGTAACCTGTCAGTCCGGCTGAGACGTGGGAGCATGGCGGCCTAGAGCGCCGGAGAGAGAACATACGTGGCCGTACCCCCCTCCCCTGCGCGTCCGGCTCCAGCCGCAGGACGCCAACCAAAGGGACAATCCGGAGGGGATCGGTCGCCTCCGCTGAGGCGCACAAACCGGCTGAGGCATTTGAGCCTGAAGAGCCGGCTGAGACCTCCCCGGTTGCCTTGATCGAGGCACGGGAACCTGTTCACCAGCTGAGGCATGGGAGCCTGTCGAACCCACTTGGGCATGGGAGCCTGTTGAGCCCGCTGAGGAAGGGGAACCCAGAGAGCCGGCTGAGGTATGGAAACCAGTTGAACTGGCTGAGGCATGGGAACCCAACAAACCAGCTGAGGCCTCCCAGGTAGCTCCGGTTCTGACACCCGGACCCAACATCACCTCCAACACACACACAAGAAAAAAACACTCCCTGATGCTTCCCCTAGGTGAGGTGTTATTCTGTAAAGATGTGCGCTGAGAGTCGGGAAGAAAATTCAGGTAGTGCATAGTTTAATGAACAAAACAAGAAACACGAACAAGACAGGAAACTGAAACAGAAACAGGAAGGAACCAAAGGGAGTTACAAAAAATAGGGAAGGTAATCAGGAAAGTGATGGCGTCCAGGTGAGTCTGATGACGCACAGGTCCGCATAATGATGATGACAGGTGTACACCAAAGCGAGCAGCCTGGTGACCTAGAGGCCGGAGAGGGAGCACACGTTATAGGGGGAATTCAGAGGCCCGTAGTTAACGAATTGACAGTTTTGCAATGTCTTTAGGCAAGGTATTTCATAGCCTGTACAACCCATTTCAGACCATACATGTCCCTAATGTCCACCAATGGGTTGTAGTTCAATGTAATAACCTGAGATTTCAGTACATTCAGTTTGTAACCTGAGAGTGAAACATCAACATCCAGAAGAGACATCAGTTCTGGGAACGATTGTGTAGGTCGGCCCAGAAAAATGAACATCAGCAAATAATGCTAATTTCTTCTCTCCTCTGTCCACATCTTTCCCTTTGATGTTATTATTTAGTCTAATCCATTGATTCAGGGGTTTCTATAAATAGGGCAAAGAGGATTGGGGACGCAGGTAAGCCCTGTCTACTACTCCATTGTAAAATAATTGGGTTTGAGAGGTCACCATTGTTTTTATTCTTGCTGATGGTCTATCATCTTTAATGCCTGAAACGCTTTAATAATGTCCTCATGAAATCTAAATAAGACCTGATAGAAGGAGGCCCATCTGACAGGATCAAAGGCCTTCTCAGCTTCCAGGCCCAACAGAATGGCTAGAGAGAAGCACATCTGACAGCATCAAAGGCCTTCTCAGCATCCAGGCCCAACAGAATGGCTAGAGAGAAGCACATCTGACAGCATCAAAGGCCTTCTCAGCATCCAGGCCCAACAGAATGGCTAGAGAGAAGCACATCTGACACCATCAAAGGCCTTCTCTACATCCAGGCCCAATAGCATGGGTTCTACCTTATTCTCTTGGATATGTCTCATAATGTGTAGTGTTCGTCTGTACGATCCTGAGTCTGTCTTTGTCTCATAATGTGTAGTGTTTGTCTATATGATCCTGAGTGTCTTTGTATCATAATGTATAGTGTTCGTCTATACTATCCTGAGTCTGTCTTTGTATCATAATGTGTAGTGTTCGTCTATACGATCCTGAGTCTGTCTTTGTCTCATAATGTGTAGTGTTCGTCTATACTATCCTGAGTCTGTCTTTGTCTCATAATGTGTAGTGTTCGTCGATACTATGCTGAGTCTGTCTTTGTCTCATAATGTGTAGCGTTCGTCTGTACGCTGGAATCACTCAGTTTGATATTATTTGAAAAGCAAAACGCTATTCATTAAAATACGAATACCGAACTTGTTTTTGCGTGGATTCCGCAACGTGGTTAGCTTTTAAACAGCTAGGACTGCTATTTCTTGTCCCGGAATCCCGCATGACAGACATATTGAAACCTGATTGAATCCCGCTTGACAGACAGGTTGAAACCTGATTGAATCCCGCTTGACAGACAGGTTGAAACCTGATGGAATCCCGCTTGACAGACAGGTTGAAGCCTGCTTGAATCCCACTTGACAGACAGGTTGAAACCTGATTGAATCCAGCTTGACAGACAGGTTGAGGCCTGCTTGACAGAGATGCTAAGCTGCTAGCCAGAAAACTAATGCAGATGGTACCAGATGAGTTTTCCAATGGAGCCCTCTTCATCTGGAGAAATGTATGAGCAGTTCCAGCACTGTAGGAGATGTATCTACTATACTATAACACTTTGTTTTGGGACAAACCGGATCCCTCAAGAGTTCCAATGCAGCGATGTAGGAGATGTATCTACCATACTATAACACTTTGTTTTGGGACAAACTGGATCCCTCAAGAGTTCCAATGCAGCGATGTAGGAGATGTATCTATTACACTTTGTTTTGGGACAAACCGGATCACTCAAGAGTTCCAATGCAGCAATAGTTTACTTTACTAGGCTTGAGGTGGTTTCCTTGGTGGCTGCAGGTCGCCAGCCTGTGTAAGAACCTGGGAAAACACGGAGCGGAATATTTACATTGTCTGAGGTGGATGGTGTTCGCCCTTATTGGATTCATCTCTGCCTTGTCGTTTGTCGTTATCCGACTGGACTGGTGTTGCCCGGAGCTCACCCATCTGATAGCGGAGTCGAAGGAGCACAACAAGAGGAGCAATGGCAATCAACGATGGTCGCATGTTACGAGACGTGGAAACCAAAGACAGTGGCCTTCCGCAAAGCAGTCTACACTCCCAATGAGAGGCCCGGCGTGGATGCAAAGAAACAGTTTTGGCGTCCTTCCCGCTCCTTCTTCGCTGCCTGTGTCTGTGGCCGTAGTGCCTACTACTACCATTTCGAAGTAGATGTCGGCACCATTCCATCCCAACTCTGGATCGCTGTGATTTTGGGCAGCTCCATGGTAAAAAATGTGACCGTTACTGGTACAAAAACAATGTCCTATCCCGGAGCTCGAGTAAATGACATTCCAAAGCTGCTCCCAAATGTAAAATGTCAGGACATAGAAATCAATTCTATCGTAGTCCATGTGGGTTTTAATGACATTATGAAGGGCATCTCTGAACAGTAAAAACTGTATTTTAAAGAGCTGATTGACTCTCTGCTAGACACTAATAAAAGACCAATCATATCTGGCCCTGTGTGCTGAATTTTGGCATTGAACTCTTTAACAGGATTCTTTCTCTTCACAACTGGCTATGTGATTATTGCAGCTCAATAGGTGTAATTTTTGTTGACAATTTCGATACCTTTTGGAAACAAAACATGTTTTATAAGGAGGATGGGATGCACCCGAATAATTTAGGTTCCTGGATCTTTTCACAGCATTATAAGGCTGCATTGAGACAATAACTTATCAATGACCCAAGCCCAGCTCAGTTAATCCCTACCATTGTGACGCAGAGTTGTCATAATGTTTCAGCAAATGTACATTACACCAGGGACATTGGAGGACTCAATGTAAGTAACTTAATTGATGTCTCTCTAACTTCCCTAAACAATTCTGCTGATCCTACAGCTTTGCATGCAGTAACCATGTGCCTATGCACCAGATGTATAGTGTTTGCACTGAGGTGGTGTGCCCTAGGAGGAAGTCCACTGTGTGCAGCTCACCCTGCATTAACATAAATAACATGAGCGTATCTACATCTGCTAAGCTTCCCAGTAAAACAATGAAAACAAGTAAGCAAGAAAGAAAAGTGCCCATGTTAACATATGTAGCTTAACTTCTTGACGCTACCCATCCCTGTAGCAGGATCATTTTTGTCAGCAACCTCTGAATAGCATAGCGCAACAGTCAAATAATATTACTGCAAAATATTAATATTCATGAAATCACAAGTGCAATATTTCAAAACACAGCTTAGCCTTTTGTTAATCACCTGTCGTCTCAGAGTTTGAAATGATGCTTTACAGCGAAAGCAATCCAAGCGTTTGTGTAAGTTTATAGATAGCTTAGCATAGCATTATGTACACTTAGCATCAGGAAGCTTGGTCACGAAAATCAGAAAAGCAATCAAATTAATCGTTTACCTTTGATGATCTTCGGATGTTTTCACTCACGAGACTCCCAGTTACACAACAAATGTTCCTTTTGTTCCATAAAGATTATTTCTATACCCAAAATAACTCTGTTTGTTTGTCGCGTCATATTCAGAAATCCACAGGAAAGAGCGGTCACGACAACGCAGACGACCATTCCAAATAATATCCATAATGTCCACAGAGACATGTCAAATGTTTTTCATAATCAATCCTCAGGTTGTTTTCAAAATATATATTCGATAATATATCAACCGGGTGTGTAGCTTTTTCAATAGGACCGGGAGAAACAATGGCCGCTTTACTCAGTTGTGCAAAACTCACTGAGAGCCCCCACCTATCCACCTACCCACTTACCAATGTGATCTTTCTCGCTCATTTTTCAAAATAAAAGCCTGAAACTATGTCTAAAGACTGTTGACACCTTAGGGAAGCCATAGAAACAGGAATCTGGTTGATATCCCTTTAAATGGAGGATAGGCATGCATAGGAACAGAGAGGTTTCAAAATAAGAGGCACTTCCTGATTGGATTTTCCTCAGGTTTTCGCCTGCAATATCAGTTCTGTTATACTCACAGACAATATTTTTACAGTTTTGGAAGCTTTAGAGTGTTTTCTACCCTAATCTGACAATTATATGCATATTCTAGTTTCTGGGGTTGAGAAATAGGCAGTTTCAAATGGTACGTTTTTTAGCCAAAAAACGAAAATACTGCCCCCTACATGCAAAATGTTAACCTCTAGGGGGCGCTATTTTCATGATGACTGCCTGCTACTCAGCCCCATGAGCTAGTATATGCATATTATTAGTACATTTCGATTCAAAACACTGTGAAGTTTCTGAAAACTGTTTGAATGATGTCTGTGAGTATAACCACTAAGCATTAATGAATAACAAGGTCAAATCAGGAAGTGCAGTCAGCCTTTAAAACAATCAGGAAATGTATCTATTGTCAGTGTCCTGTTATTTTTGGGAAGACAGTTATTAGTGTCTGTGTCCTTGGTTTTCTTCTTGTTCTTAGTTTTCTTCATCGTCGTGATCTATCATGATCTTTGTAAGCAACAGGCAGTGGTCTCAAACTGGCATGAATGCTTCTTTAACCTGCGTTTCACTTCATCTGGTCTTAACTAACAAATCACATTGCCCTCTTTCAATAACAACAACAACAACAACTCACCTTGACAACAAGCAGAACAGACAGCACAACAGCAAGGAAGAGAAGAGGATTGCGAAGTGACACGGTATTTAGATGACACACACCGACCGGGTGCTACAGCATCAAAGAGAATCAACCTGCCTTTGTTTGTGTTTGCCGTCTCTCTGATCCCTCTCTACTCTCTCTCTCTCTCTTTTTTCTCTGTCTGCTCTCTCTCACCTGTGCTCACCTGTCAGGGAAGATACACCGTGTCAGTGTGAGTCAAGGCTGGCGATGCAGACCATGTTGCTGCTCTCTGTCTCTGCATACCAATCATAATCTTATCAGGCTCACCATTCTTCCAGCAGAGGTATAGCTGCTTGACTCCTCCTGTTACTGCACAGCTTCTCTCTCTCTCTCTCTCTCTCACCCTCTCACCCTACCCTCCTGGTGCCCAAGACTGCGGATTTACAGGTCAGGTTGTTATAGTTTATAAGTCTGCATTCTCCAGGGGAATATTTAATTCATGATCAGCACAACCCTGAGAGTACTTCATACCAGTCTGAGTTGGTGAACATTATATTTAGGAGCTACAGTACAGAAATAGGTGGCATGACAAGACTGCTGCTTTCTGCTTCCAAGAAGTGAAAGGGTTGAGAGAGAGAGAGAGAGGTGCGTACACTCAGAAACCAATGGTGTAATGAGCATCACTCCGTAATATACCTTGAATGCATCCCAAATGGTACCCTATTCCCTGTTTAGTGCATTACTTTTGCCCAGGGCCCATAGGTCTCCTCATAGAATCCCAGTCAAAAGTAGTGGTCAATAGTGAACAGTGTTTCATTTGACACCACCAGTCAGCGACAGACGTAGACCAGCTTCTTTAGGTTCCCCAACCTCATTGTCACGCCCTGGCCATAGAGAGGCTTTTATTGTCTATTTTTGTTAGGCCAGGGTGCGACTAGGGTGGGCATTCTAGTTTCTTTATTTCTGTTTTCTATTTCTTCGTTTTTTTTAGAGTGTGGTTCCCAGTCAGAGGCAGCTGTTTATCGTTGTCTCTGATTGGGGATCACATATAAATTGTCATTCTCATTTTGGTGTTTGTGGGATCTTGTTTGTTGTTAGCTCTGTGAAGCCTGCAGAACGTGATGTTCGTTATTCTTTTGTTGTTTTGTTTGGTGTTCAGAGAGAATCTTGAACACTTACCACGCTATACATTGGTCTCCTTCCGACGACATTACATAAGATCCCACCACAAATGGACCAAGCTGCGTGGTCAGGAGGACATTCTGGACGGCAAAGGATCCTGGAAGTGGGCGTAGATCCTGGCCCGAAGGGATCTCCTCCCATGGGAACAGGTGGAAGCAGCGAGGGAGTCACGGCAACGAGGCAAGCATGAGAGGCAGTCCCCCCCCCCAAAAAATTGGGGAGGAACACGGGGAGGTTGGCGGAGTCAACTCCCCGTGCTTACCGTGGGGAGAGAATGACTGGTCAAGCACCGTGCTATCCGGTTCTGCGCGCCATGCCTTCGGTGCGCAGCCACAGCCCGGTGCGCTCTGTGCAAGCTCCACGCAGTGGCTGTGCTAGAGTGGGCATTCAGCCAGGATGGATTGTGCCGACTCAGCGTTCCTGGCCTCCCATGCGTCTCTTCGGCCCAAGTTATCCTGCGCCAGCTCTACGCACGGTGTCCCCATTTCGCCAGTAAAGCCCAGTGCGGCCTGTTCCAGCTCCCCACACTATCCAGCCAGGAAGAGTTAAGCCAGCTCTACGCTCCAGACCTCCGGTGGGCCTCCACGGTCCAGTGTGTCCTGCGCTGGCTCTACGCACTATGCTTCCAGTTCGCCGTCATAGCCCAGTGCATCCTGTGCCAGCTCTGTGCTCCAGACCTCCGGTGCGCCTCCACGGTCCAGTGTGTCCTGCGCTGGCTCTACGCACTATGCCTCCAGTGCGCCGTCATAGCCCAGTGCGTCCTGTGCCAGCTATGTGCTCCAGACCTCCGGTGGGCCTCCACGGTCCAGTGTTTCCTGCACTGGCTCTACGCACTATGCCTCCAGTGCGCCGTCATAGCCCAGTGCATCCTGTGCCAACTCTCCAAACTCACCGAGCTAGAGTGGGTATCCAGCCAGGACGTGTTGTAGCAGCTCCACTCACTGGGCTGCCAGTACGTCTCCTCAGTCCGGTGAGACCTGTTCCAGCTCCACATTCGAAGCCTCCAGTGATAATTCATGGTCCGAAGCCTCCAGTGATGATCCATGGCACAAATTCTCCAGTGATGATCCATGGCACGAAGCCTCCAGTGATGATCCATGGCACGAAGCCTCCAGTAATGATTCACGGCACGAAGCCTGCAGTGAGGATCCATGGCACGAAGCCTCCAGTGATGATTCATGGTCCGATGCCTCCATTGATGATCCATGGCACAAAGCCTCCAATGATGATCCATGGCACGAAGCCTCCAGCGACGGTCCCCAGTCCGGAGCCTCCGGCGATGATCGGTGGTCTGGTTCTTCCGGCAATGATCTGCGGCCCGGTACCTCAAGTGAAGGTCCATGCACTAGGGCCGCCACCAAAGTGAAGGGATCTGCGGGCGGAGGGGGGTCTACGTCCAGCACCGGAGCCGCCGCCGTGAAGAGATGCCCACCCGGACCCTCTCCTTTATAGTCAGGTTTTGCGGCCGGAGTCCGTACCTTTGGGGGGGGGGGGGGGGGGGGTACTGTCACGCCCTGGCCATAGAGCGGCTTTTATTGTCTATTTTGGTTAGGCCAGGGTGTGACTAGGATGGGCATTCTAGTTTCTTTATTTCTATGTTTTCTATTTCTTTGTTTTTTGCCGAGTGTGGTTCCCAATCAGAGGCAGCTGTTTATCGTTGTCTCTGATTGGGGATCACATATAAGTTGTCATTCTCCTTTTGGTGTTTGTGGGATCTTGTTTTTTTCGTTAGCTCTGTTGAAGCCTGCAGAACGTGATGTTCGTTATTCTTTTGTTGTTTTGTTTGGTGTTCAGAGAGAATCATGATCACTTACCACCCTGCACCTTGGTCTGCTTCTGACGACAAACGTTACAAAAAGTACAGGGTTTAATAATAAATAGACATTGAAACAAAACAAGAACAGAGTCTGGAGAAATGAATGGAACTGAGGAAGTGACAGATATAGGGGAAGGTAAATCACGCGATGCAGTTCAGGTGAGTCCCATAATTAAGCGCAGTTGGGCGCAACGATGAGTGAACTGGTGTCCTCGAGCACCAGAACCCTAATCAAAAGTACTGCACTTAATAGGGAATAGGGTGTCAGTTTGGACACAACCTTTCTCCTGGTCAGCACTCTGTAACTTCCCACACCACTGTGCTTCCACTGACGAACATTTAGCTTTGTGTAAATATTTTGAAAGCTGAACAACAATGTTAATTAATATTAATGATATTGTTACATTGCATTATTTTCCCTCACACCGAGGCTTAACCAAATCAATCTCTCTCCTCGGAGGAATGTTGAAAGACAAATTTAATTTTCTCCGGTTATTATTAATCTACCTCTCTCCGATGCTGTGATTAATTAGGCAGAAAATAAAGTCCTGTTGGATTCTAACCATTCATCCCAAATGGCACCCTATCCCCTAAATAGTGCACTACTTTAGACCAGAATCCTGGTCAAAAGTAGTGCACTGGATAGGGAATAAGGTGTCATTTTGGGACGTAACCACAGTTCTTATTCATAAAGGGGGAATGCTTATAAGGATCCACGTTGACATTTAAAATGTGTTCACTAACAGCTCAGACTAGTCCTATCTAAAAAGGGCTTAGTGGTGGATAGCAATAGGAGGGCAGATGGCACCCTTTTCCCTATGCACTACTTTTGATTAGGGCCCATAGGGCACCATATAAGGAACAGGGTGTTATTTGGGATGCTGCTTGCATCGGTCTATATAGGAATCATTACAATATAGCTGGATGAGAAGATTCATCGTATGTTTATACTCGACAGGTCAGTTTGAGAACAGGAGGATTCCACTGCTTGATAATAGAAGTCTCACATGTACCTTCTACTAGACATGGGTTCAACTAACGTTGGTTTTCTTTCAAGAACAAAGAGTGTTCGATTGAACCAGCGCAGCTAAAGTATTTTAAAGGAAATAACTACTTTTTGTTCGTTCCCTCCTTAAAGGAAATAAAAAACCTTTTGTTTGTTCCCTCCTTTGTTCGTTCCCTCCTTTGTTCGTTCCCTCCTTTGTTCGTTCCCTACCAACGGAACACGCAGGTCAGTCTGGTGAAGGCCTCGGCAGTTGTTCAATGTCCTGTCTGACAGTTGTAGAAAGAATTTGCTGTTATGATGTACTGACTGATGTAATTGGGATTGAATGGTGTTTGCAATGTGTTTGGGAATGAAGGTAAAAAAAACATCCTGTCTTGTAAAATGCCCTTGGTCTGGTTAGAAGGTGGCAAAACACTGAAGACAGCTCTTCAGTTGAAGGACACAGTTCCCTCCTAAAGGAAATGAAGACAGCTCTTTAGTTGAAGGACACAGTTCCCTCCTAAAGGAAATGAAGACAGCTCTTCAGTTGAAGGACACAGCTCCCTCCTAAAGGAAATGAAGACAGCTCTTCAGTTGAAGGACACAGCTCCCTCCTAAAGGAAATGAAGACAGCTCTTTAGTTGAAGGACACAGCTCCCTCCGAAAGGAAATGAAGACAGCTCTTTAGTTGAAGGACACATAGCTCCCTCCGAAAGGAAATGAAGACAGCTCTTTAGTTGAAGGACACAGCTCTCTCCTAAAGGAAATGAAGACAGCTCTTCAGTTGAAGGACACAGCTCCCTCCTAAAGGAAATGAAGACAGCTCTTTAGTTGAAGGACACAGCTCTCTCCTAAAGGAAATGAAGACAGCTCTTTAGTTGAAGGACACATAGCTCCCTCCGAAAGGAAATGAAGACAGCTCTTTAGTTGAAGGACACAGCTCTCTCCTAAAGGAAATGAAGACAGCTCTTTAGTTGAAGGACACAGCTCTCTCCTAAAGGAAATGAAGACAGCTCTTTAGTTGAAGGACACAGCTCTCTCCTAAAGGAAATGAAGACAGCTCTTTAGTTGAAGGACACAGTTCCCTCCTAAAGGAAATTAAGACAGCTCTTTAGTTGAAGGACACATAGCTCCCTCCGAAAGGAAATGAAGACAGCTCTTTAGTTGAAGGACACAGCTCTCTCCTAAAGGAAATGAAGACAGCTCTTTAGTTGAAGGACACAGTTCCCTCCTAAAGGAAATGAAGACAGCTCTTTAGTTGAAGGACACAGCTCCCTCCTAAAGGAAATGAAGACAGCTCTTTAGTTGAAGGACACAGCTCCCTCCTAAAGGAAATGAAGACAGCTCTTTAGTTGAAGGACACATAGCTCCCTCCTAAAGGAAATGAAGACAGCTCTTTAGTTGAAGGACACATAGCTCCCTCCTAAAGGAAATGAAGACAGCTCTTTAGTTGAAGGACACAGCTCCCTCCTAAAGGAAATGAAGAAAGCTCTTTAGTTGAAGGACACGGCTCCCTCCTAAAGGAAATAACTGATCTACTATTTTTACTGATTCATTTGCTTTTGACGACATACATCTCTGTCTAATGATGATATCACACAAATCAGACCGTCTGTCCTGGAAGAGAAGACAAGAAGACCAGAAACGAGGGAAGAGGAGAGGAGAGGAGAGGAGAGGAGAGGAGAGGAGAGGAGAGGAGAGGAGAGGAGAGGAGAGGAGAGGAGAGGAGAGGAGAGGAGAGGAGAGGAGAGGAGAGGAGAGGATGAAAAAGAGGAGAAGAGAGAAGACGAGACATTGTTGGAATATAGTATTTTGTTTAACCTCGGGGATAGTTTTAAAGGGAATCTCGTTCAACCATGTAAAGAGAAATGACTTGTGTTAATATGGAGAGACGCCGGGAGAATATGGAGAGACTGAGGAGAGGAGAGTGTTGCTTTACTCCTCTGTCCATGCTAATTACCAACCAACCCTCATATCTACGTGTCTCAACCCCAGCCCCACCTCTTCTCAGATATACAGTACATAGTGTCGCGGGCTCTTCTCGCCTCCTCTCTTCAAACCAATACACTCAACACCCACAAACCCAGAAACATTTTTAAATGCATGACTAAAGTTTTAATAAAAGAGAGAAGGTAATTTGAAAAGTCTATGGAATGTGTTTGGAAATTTATCAATAACAAGCAGGCAGGATTTCATGCATGGAAGGATTCAGTGTAATTGCCTGCTCTTCCCTGATAGAGGTTCGACTTCAATAACAAAAATATTCTCTTTAATGCGAAAAAAGACCAACTACACACTTCCTTCTTTTCTTCTCTTCTCTTCTGTCTCCTCCCTTGGCTCTCTCTCTCTCTCTCTCTCTCTCTCTCTCTCTCTCTAAAGAGCGGCTGGTATCATTTCAGATCAGTGGAAAAAAAAGGCATTTTTTTTTACGTGTGTCTGTATCAGCTGGAAAACTGATGATCAAATCAAATCAAATCAAATGTATTTATATAGCCCTTCGTACATCAGCTGATATCTCAAAGTGCTGTACAGAAACCCAGCCTAAAACCCCAAACAGCAAGCAATGCAGGTGTAGAAGCACGGTGGCTAGGAAAAACTCCCTAGAAAGGCCAAAACCTAGGAAGAAACCTAGAGAGGAACCAGGCTATGTGGGGTGGCCAGTCCTCTTCTGGCTGTGCCGGGTGGAGATTATAACAGAACATGGCCAAGATGTTCAAATGTTCATAAATGACCAGCATGGTCGAATAATAATAAGGCAGAACAGTTGAAACTGGAGCAGCAGCACAGTCAGGTGGAAGTTGAAACTGGAGCAGCAGCATGGCCAGGTGGACTGGGGACAGCAAGGAGTCATCATGTCAGGTAGTCCTGGGGCATGGTCCTAGGGCTCAGGTCAGTTGAAACTGGAACAGCAGCATGGCCAGGTGGACTGGGGACAGCAAGGAGTCATCATGTCAGGTAGTCCTGGGGCATGGTCCTAGGGTTCAGGTCCTCCGAGAGAGAGAAAGAAAGAGAGAAGGAGAGAATTAGAGAACGCACACTTAGATTCACACAGGACACCGAATAGGACAGGAGAAGTACTCCAGATATAACAAACTGACCCCAGCCCCCCGACACATAAACTACTGCAGCATAAATACTGGAGGCTGAGACAGGAGGGTCGTCGTATCATTGGTCGTCGTAGTTACAGACTGTTCTGGAGCAGAACAGTGGCAGGTGGGTTTACATACAGTGGCAGGTGGTTTACATACAGTGGCAGGTGGGTTTACATACAGTTGCAGGTGGTTTACATACAGTGGCAGGTGGTTTTACATACAGTGGCAGGTGGTTTACATACAGTGGCGGGTGGTTTACATACAGTGGCAGGTGGTTTACATACAGTGGCGGGTGGTTTACATACAGTGGCAGGTGGTTTACATACAGTGGCAGGTGGTTTACATACAGTGGCAGGTGGTTTACATACAGTGGCAGGTGGTTTACATACAGTGGCAGGTGGTTTACATACAGTGGCGGGTGGTTTACATACAGTGGCGGGTGGTTTACATACAGTGGCAGGTGGTTTACATACAGTGGCGGGTGGTTTACATACAGTGGCAGGTGGTTTACATACAGTGGCGGGTGGTTTACATACAGTGGCGGGTGGTTTACATACAGTGGCAGGTGGTTTACATACAGTGGCAGGTGGTTTACATACAGTGGCGGGTGGTTTACATACAGTGGCGGGTGGTTTACATACAGTGGCGGGTGGTTTACATACAGTGGCAGGTGGTTTACATACAGTGGCGGGTGGTTTACATACAGTGGCGGGTGGTTTACATACAGTGGCGGGTGGTTTACATACAGTGGCGGGTGGTTTACATACAGTGGCGGGTGGTTTACATACAGTGGCGGGTGGTTTACATACAGTGGCAGGTGGTTTACATACAGTGGCGGGTGGTTTACATACAGTGGCGGGTGGTTTACATACAGTGGCGGGTGGTTTACATACAGTGGCGGGTGGGTTTACATACAGTGGCGGGTGGTTTACATACAGTGGCGGGTGGTTTACATACAGTGGCAGGTGGTTTACATACAGTGGCAGGTGGTTTACATACAGTGGCAGGTGGTTTACATACAGTGGCAGGTGGTTTACATACAGTGGCAGGTGGTTTACATACAGTGGCAGGTGGTTTACATACAGTGGCAGGTGGTTTACATACAGTGGCGGGTGGTTTACATACAGTGGCAGGTGGTTTACATACAGTGGCGGGTGGTTTACATACAGTGGCAGGTGGTTTACATACAGTGGCAGGTGGTTTACATACAGTGGCAGGTGGTTTACATACAGTGGCAGGTGGTTTACATACAGTGGCAGGTGGTTTACATACAGTGGCGGGTGGTTTACATACAGTGGCAGGTGGTTTACATACAGTGGCAGGTGGTTTACATACAGTGGCAGGTGGTTTACATACAGTGGCAGGTGGTTTACATACAGTGGCAGGTGGTTTACATACAGTGGCGGGTGGTTTACATACAGTGGCAGGTGGTTTACATACAGTGGCAGGTGGTTTACATACAGTGGCAGGTGGTTTACATACAGTGGCGGGTGGTTTACATACAGTGGCAGGTGGTTTACATACAGTGGCAGGTGGTTAACATACAGTGGCAGGTGGTTTACATACAGTGGGGGGTGGTTTACATACAGTGGCAGGTGGTTTACATACAGTGGGGGGTGGTTTACATACAGTGGCAGGTGGTTTACATACAGTGGCAGGTGGTTTACATACAGTGGCAGGTGGTTTACATACAGTGGCAGGTGGTTAACATACAGTGGCAGGTGGTTTACATACAGTGGCGGGTGGTTTACATACAGTGGCGGGTGGTTTTACATACAGTGGCAGGTGGTTTACATACAGTGGCAGGTGGTTTACATACAGTGGCAGGTGGTTTACATACAGTGGCGGGTGGTTTACATACAGTGGCGGGTGGTTTACATACAGTGGCAGGTGGTTTACATACAGTGGCAGGTGGTTTACATACAGTGGCAGGTGGTTTACATACAGTGGCAGGTGGTTTACATACAGTGGCGGGTGGTTTACATACAGTGGCAGGTGGTTAACATACAGTGGCAGGTGGTTTACATACAGTGGCAGGTGGTTTACATACAGTGGCAGGTGGTTTACATACAGTGGCAGGTGGTTTACATACAGTGGCGGGTGGTTTACATACAGTGGCAGGTGGTTTACATACAGTGGCAGGTGGTTTACATACAGTGGCAGGTGGTTTACATACAGTGGCAGGTGGTTTACATACAGTGGCAGGTGGTTTACATACAGTGGCAGGTGGTTAACATACAGTGGCAGGTGGTTTACATACAGTGGCAGGTGGTTTACATACAGTGGCAGGTGGTTTACATACAGTGGCAGGTGGTTTACATACAGTGGCGGGTGGTTTACATACAGTGGCGGGTGGTTTACATACAGTGGCAGGTGGTTTACATACAGTGGCAGGTGGTTTACATACAGTGGCAGGTGGTTTACATACAGTGGCGGGTGGTTTACATACAGTGGCGGGTGGTTTACATACAGTGGCAGGTGGTTTACATACAGTGGCGGGTGGTTTACATACAGTGGCGGGTGGTTTACATACAGTGGCAGGTGGTTTACATACAGTGGCGGGTGGTTTACATACAGTGGCAGGTGGTTTACATACAGTGGCAGGTGGTTTACATACAGTGGCAGGTGGTTTACATACAGTGGCAGGTGGTTTACATACAGTGGCAGGTGGTTTACATACAGTGGGGTCCCAAGTTACTGACATCCTTGATGAAGATGAAGATGAAGATGAGGAAAAATGACTGTATAAAATAATTAAATAAAAATACTGAGCTATATCGTCAGCTAAAACATTGGGAAATTATGCTATTTTATACTAATACAATTGCTCAGAGAAAGAGAATGTGTATAGTCCTTACTTGCAGTCAAATGTCAAAATGGCCTCATGGGTGTTGTGTTATTTAATATTTACATAATTTCATAATTAATCAACATTATTTCAAACAAACATCTGGTGTTTCTATGTCAAACAGTTTTGTTATATTTCAGCCGTCTGTAATGTATATAAAGTGGCAAAGTGCAAAACTCAAAATGTAATACATGACAACTCTATATCTGACATGGTACAGGTATCTTCTATTTATAAGCCCATAACCATGTGTGTGAGGTGGATACTTTGGTTTCAAAGGAGATTTGTTTAAGACTTCAAAGAAATACTCTGTGTGACTCTGATTTAGCCCACTGCAGTAAAATAAACACTCTGTGTGACTCTGGTTTAGCCCACTGCAGTAAAATAAACACTCTGTGTGACTCTGGTTTAGCCCACTGCAGTAAAATAAACACTCTGTGTGATCCTGATTTAGCCCATTGCAGTAAAAAAAAACACTGGTAGTGGTCAAAATGATTGAGACCCTTGTTTCCAATACCTTTTAATAGCTCACCTTGTTAGGATACTGGCACTGAGCCTTTTTCTAAAGTGTTTAATGAGTTGGAGAACACATTGGGAAGGATATTAGACAATTCCTCCGTACAGAACCTTTCCAGGTCCTTGATAACCTTAGTCTGATTTTAGGACTGCCTGCTTCAATTCAAAACACATGTTTTCAATGGGTTTAAAGTCCAGAGACTGAGATAGACATTCCTAAAACTGCACCGCCTGGAGTTTGCTAAACTGCACCGCCTGGTGTTTGCTAAACTGCACCGCCTGGTGTTTGCTAAACTGCACCACCTGGAGTTTGCTAAACTGCACCGCCTGGTGTTTGCTAAACTGCACCGCCTGGAGTTTGCTAAACTGCACCACCTGGTGTTTACTAAAATGCACCGTCGGGTGTTTACTAAACTGCACCACCTGTAGTTTGCTAAACTGCACCGCCTGGTGTTTGCTAAACTGCACTGCCTGGTGTTTGCTAAACTGCACCGCCTGGTGTTTGCTAAACTGCACCATCTGGTGTTTACTAAAATGCACCGTCGGGTGTTTACTAAACTGCACCACCTGTAGTTTGCTAAACTGCACCGCCTGGTGTTTGCTAAACTGCACCGCCTGGTGTTTGCTAAACTGCACCGCCTGGTGTTTGCTAAACTGCATTGGCACTTGGATTGGAACAGGCCCTAAGGTCAGATGACATGCATATAGAGGTCTTTGGCCACCAGGGGGTGGGTTTGTCATCCAAATGAGAACAAGGTGCTATTATGGTGCTATTGTGAAAGCGTGTTTATTCTGAAGGACATAAGGGGCTAAATGTCTTCCGTATTAACCTCTGAGAATGAACACATTTCTTCTTCTTCCCGAGGCTCTGATTCTCAGAACCAACCTATTCTGTTCTGAAGCTTTTTCGAGCCAACCTCTTCAGAGTACCTGAAAGAAAAGCATAAATTCCATAGGAATATTTTTCTCCAACTAGATAAAGGGCTTCTTTGACAACATCCCGAAGTATCGCTTGAAGGCCATCGCTCTTCTGATCTCAAACCCTAATGCCAAGATTCGTAATTGAACTCAAATCAAATCAAATGGTATTTGTCACATGCGCTGAATACAACAGGTGTAGACCTTACCGTGAAATTCTTACTTTTGAAGCCCTTAAACCAACAATGCAGCTCAAGAAATAGAAAAATATTCTCTACATAAAGTAAAGTAGATTTTTTTTACACAATAAAATAACAATAGCATGGTTATATACAAGGGGTACCAGTACCGAGTCAAGGTGCTGGGGTGCAGGTTAGTCGAGGTAATTTGCTCATGTATGTAGGGGTAAAGTGACTATGCATTGATAATAAACAGCGAGTAGCAGCAGTGTAAAAACAAAGGGGGGGTTGCCATTTGATGAATTGTTCAGCAGTCTGATGGCTTGGGGGTAGAAGCTGTTAAGGAGTCGTTGGGATCTAGACTTGACCTTTCGGTACCACTTGCCGTGCGGAAGCAGAGAGAACAGTCTATGACTTGGGTGACTGGAGTCTTTGACAAATTTTCGTGCCTTACTCTGACACAGCCTAGTATATGGGTCCTGGATGGCAGGAAGCTTGGCCCCAGTGATGTACTGGTCTGTACGCACTACCCTCTGTAGTGCATTACGGTTGGACACAGAACAGTTGCCCAGCCAGGCAGTGATGCAACCAGTTAGGAAGCTCTTGACGATGTAGCTGTAGAACCTTTTGAGGATCTGGGGGCCCATGTCAAATCTTTTCAGCCTCCTGAGGGTTAAGAGGTGTTGTCGTGCCCTGTTCACGACTGTGTTGCTGTGTTTGGATCAGGATGGAACCTTAGTGATGTGGATACCGAGGAACCTGAAGCTTGCAACCTGCTCCACTACAGCCATGTGGATGTGAATGGGGGAGTGTTTGGCCCTCCTTTTCCTATTGTCCACGATTAGCACCTTTTTCTGGCTCACGTTGAGGGAGAGGTTGTTGTCGTGGTAACACACTGCCAGGTCTCTGATCTCCTCCCTATAGGCTGTCTCATCGTTGTCGGTGATCAGGCCTACCACTGTTGTGTCATCAGCAAACCACACAGGTGAACAGGGCGTACAGGAGGGGACTAAGCACACACCCCTGATGGGCCACCATGTTGAGAATTAGCATGGCAGACCCTTACCACCTGGGGGGTGATCCATCAGGAAGTCCAGGATCCAGTTACAGAGGGAGGGGTTTAGTCCCAGGATCCTTAGCTTAGTGATAAGCTTCATGGGCACTATGGTGTTGAACACTGAGCTGTATTCAATGAACAGCATTCTCACATAGGTGTTTCTGCTCAGGTGGGAAAGTTCAGTGTAGAGTGCAATAGAGATTGCGTCATCTGTGCATATGTTGGGGCAGTATGAGAATTGGAGTGGGTCTAGCGTGTCTGGGATGATGGTGTTGCTGTGAGCCATTACCAGCGTGTCAGTGCACATCATGGCTACAGATGTGAGTGCAACGGGCTCTAGTCATTTAGGCAGGTTACCTTCTCTTTCTTGGTCACAGTGACTATGGTGGTCTGCTTAAAACATGTTGGTATTACAGACTCGGTCAGGGAGAGGTTGAAAATGTCAGTGAAAACACTTGTCAGTTGGTCCGTGCATGCTCTGAGTACACGTCCTGGTAATCCGTCTGTGAAAAGTTGACCTGTTTAAAGGTCTTGCTCACATCGGCTACGGAGAGCGTGATCACAAAGTCGTCAGGAACAGCTGGTGCTCTCATGCATGCTTCAGTGTTGCTTGCCTCGACGCGAGCATTAAAGGCATTTAGCTCGAATAGTGGGCTTGAGTCACTGGGCAGTGACGCAAGTAGTCCATAATAGTTTGCAAGCCCTGCCACATCTGACGAGCGTCAGAGCCGGTGCTTTAGGATTCTGTGTTAGGCATGTATTGACACCTGTTGGATGGTTCGTCTGAGGACATAGAGGGATTTCTTATAAGCGTCCGGATTATCCACGTCGTCGATGCACATATTGATGAAGCCGGTGACTGAGGTGGTAAACTTCTCAATGCCATTGGATGAATCCCAGAACATATTCCAAGTCTGTGCTAGAAAAACAGTCCTGTAGCGTAGCAACCACATCGTCTGACCACTTCCGTATTGAGCGAATCACTGGTACTTCCTGCTTTAGTTTTTGCTTGTAAGCAGGAATCAGGAGGATAGAATTATGGTCAGATTTGCCAAATGGAGGGCGAGGGAGAGCTTTGTACGTGTCTCTGTGTGTGGAGTAAAGGTGGTCCAGAGTTTTTTTCCATCTGCTTGTACATTTAACATGCTGATAGAAATTTGGTAAAACAGATTTAAGTTTCCCTGCATTAAAGTCCCCGGCTACTAGGAGCGCCGCCTCTGGGTGAACGTTTTCTTGTTTTTATCTATGCAGGCTATTTGTGCATTATTTATTACTTTAGCCAGCTCATGTTGTCATTTTGGATGTGTGTAAAACCCCCTTCATGGCCTCCCTAGGGCCGCCGCATCGCTGTGCCACTCCGTAGCCCGAAAGAGATGAGAAGATCCAGTGGAATTTTGTAAGATTGAAGTTTGTTTTCCTGTACCTAGTTTTCCATCTCGTTAAGGGCTCGTTAATGTAACCAACATCTCTGGTTCAACAGCAATGTGTTTGCTTGCTTCCCTAATAGCCATAACAGGTTTCTGAATGGTGAGGCTTTTTCAGTCAATTTCTTTGCATTATTCACAGTTCACGTACAGTAGGCCTAGCTGCAGTGCAATGCTACATTATTCACAGTTCACATACAGTAGGCCTAGCTGCAGTGCAATGCTACATTATTCACAGTTCACATACAGTAGGCCTAGCTGCAGTGCAATGCTACATTATTCACAGTTCACGTACAGTAGGCCTAGCTGCAGTGCAATGCTACATTATTCACAGTTCACGTACAGTAGGCCTAGCTGCAGTGCAATGCTACATTATTCACAGTTCACGTACAGTAGGCCTAGCTGCAGTGCAATGCTACATTATTCACAGTTCACATACAGTAGGCCTAGCTGCAGTGCAATGCTACATTATTCACAGTTCACATACAGTAGGCCTAGCTGCAGTGCAATGCTACATTATTCACAGTTCACATACAGTAGGCCTAGCTGCAGTGCAATGCTACATTATTCACAGTTCACGTACAGTAGGCCTAGCTGCAGTGCAATGCTACATTATTCACAGTTCACATACAGTAGGCCTAGCTGCAGTGCAATGCTACATTATTCACAGTTCACATACAGTAGGCCTAGCTGCAGTGCAATGCTACATTATTCACAGTTCACATACAGTAGGCCTAGCTGCAGTGCAATGCTACATTATTCACAGTTCACATACAGTAGGCCTAGCTGCAGTGCAATGCTACATTATTCACAGTTCACATACAGTAGGCCTAGCTGCAGTGCAATGCTACATTATTCACAGTTCACATACAGTAGGCCTAGCTGCAGTGCAATGCTACATTATTCACAGGCTACTCCATTCATTTCCAAAGAGGAGCCTCTTGCCTGTTTACCGAAGACACGCTCCTCCAAACATATTGATATAAGGACATATCAATAGTAGTTCTGGGTTATATCTGTCTTATTGAGAATGTGCCTCACAACATACAAACCATTTCCAGGAGCAACGATTTAATTTATATTATATTATTATTAATATAATTATATTGAGGAGGTGTGTTGCATAAAGGTCTATAGTATTGAAGCACAGCAACGTTTATTTGGATGTTTTTACTGCTGCTGGTAAACGTTACTGCTCAAATCAAAATCAAATGTTAATTAGTCACATGGGTCGAATACAACAGGTGTAGAACCTTACAGTGAAATGATGATTTACGAGCCCTTAATAACCAACAATGCAGTTTTTTAAAAAATACGGATAAGAATAAGAGATAAAAGTAATGTAATGTTCCAAGATGGCGTAGCAGTGAAGACGTGTTTCTTTGTCCTCTCTTGTACTTTTGTATTTTTCTGTATATATATATATATTTCAATTTATTTTCAATCTCTTTTAGATGTTTAATTCGAATATACCTTCCGGTAACCTGCCTCACCCAATGTGATACTATTTTTATTATTTTCAATTTTAGAACACATTCAAGAAACTCCAGAAGCTAACCAACTAATTAGCTACAAGCTATTTAGTCATTGTTAGACACTGCTAGCGGCTTTTACCTTCTGCACAGATGCCAGCTCTGCTTTTAGCCTGGATAATACTCACTAGTCTACCAGTATCGGACTGTCTCTCCACAACAACACCGGAATCCTGCCGTAATCCCTGAACCACTACTTCTGATCTTCACAGCTAGCTTGCAGGTAGTTAGCTAGCTTACAGCTTGCAGCTAGCTAACTCACAGCTAGTTTGCACTCACCATGGCACCCAGTACCGAAGATATCCCTGAGGCCCACCTCCCGGCCTACTCAGCTGTTCACCCGAACACCACTCATACACGGCTAGAGCCCAATACTGCACAGGATCCTTGCTGTAAACTCTGGACCTTGGCACCGGATCACCGCTGCTACCGATGGGCCCAAGTGGCTAACGCCACTGACACAAAGCTAGCACCACTTAGCCGTGAGCCAGGCGCATCTCCTGGCTAGCAAACTAAATTCTACAATACCTCATTCACCATCTGGCTTGGATTCTCTGTGGACACGGCTCCCCGCCGCACCACCACGACTGGTCTGCTGACGAATACTCCATCCGCTGTGCCTTCAACTGGCCTCCGTCGGAGCAGACGCCCCGGGATATTAACTTTAAACGCCGTGTCGCTAGCGTGCTAGCGTAGTGGCGGCTTCCCTGTTCCATCTACTGCTGCCCCCTGGACACTATGATCACTTGGCTACATAGCTGATGCCTGCTGGACTGTCCATTAATCACGGTACTCCATTCTGTTAATTTATTTTTTATCTGTCGGCCCCAGCCGCAAACTCAGGCTCTGTGTGTAGTTAATCCGACCCTCTCTGCCTAGTCAACACCATTTTACCTGCTGTTGTTGTGTTAGCTGATTAGCTGTTGTTGTCACACCCGTTGTAGTCTTAGCTAGCTCTCCAAATCAACACCTATGATTACTTTATACCTCGCTGTATGTCTCTCTCAGATGTCAATATGCCTTGTATACTGTTGTTCAGGTTAGTTATCATTGTTTTAGTTTACAATGGAGCCCCTAGTTCCACTCATTATACCTCTGATACCTCCTTTGTCCCACCTCCCACACTTGTGGTGACCTCATCCATTACAACCAGCATGTCCAGAGATACAACGTCTCTTATCATCACCCAGTGCCTGGGCTTACCTCCGCTGTACCCGCACCCCACCATACCCCTGTCTGCGCATTATGCCCTGAATATACTCTACCATATACTCTACCACACCCAGAAATCTGCTCCTGTTATTCTTTGTCCCCAACGCTCTAGGCGACCAGTTTTGATAGCCTTTAGCCGCACCCTCATCCTACTCCTCCTCTGTTCCGCGGGTGATGTGGAGGTAAACCCAGGCCCTGCAGGCCCTGCATGTCCCCAGGCACCCTCATTTGTTGACTTCTGTGATCGAAAAAGCCTTGGTTTCATGCATGTCAACATCAGAAGCCTCCTCCCTAAGTTTGTTTTACTCACTGCTTTAGCACACTCTGCCAACCCCAATGTCCTTGCCATGTCGGAATCCTGGCTTAGGAAGGCCACCAAAAATTCTGAGATTTCCATACCCAACTATAACATTTTCCGTCAAGATAGAACTGCCAAAGGGGGAGGAGTTGCAGTCTACTGCAGAGATAGCCTGAAAAGTAATGTCATACTTTGCAGGTCCATACCCAAACAGTTCGAACTTCTCATTTTAAAAATTAATCTCTCCAGAATAAGTCACTCACTGTTGCCGCCTGCTACCGACCCCCCTCAGCTCCCAGCTGTGCCCTGGACACCATTTGTGAATTGATCGCCCCCCCATCTAGCTTCAGAGTTTGTTCTGTTAGGTGACCTAAACTGGGATATGCTTAACACCCCGGCAGTCCTACAATCTAAGCTAGATGCCCTCAATCTCACACAAATCATCAAGGAACCCACCAAGTACAACCCTAAATCTGTAAACAAGGGCACCCTCATAGACGTTATCCTGACCAACTAGCCCTCCAAATACACCTCTTGCTGCGGGCGATTCCCTGATCCACCTCTACGCAGACGACACCATTCTGTATACTTCTGGCCCTTCGTTGGACACTGTGCTATCTAACCTCCAAACGAGCTTCAATGCCATACAACACCAACTGCTCTTAAACGCTAGTAAAACCAAATGCATGCTTTTCAACCGTTCGCTGCCTGCACCCGCATGCCCGACTAGCATCACCACCCTGGATGGTTCCGACCTAGAATATGTGGACATCTATAAGTACCTAGGTGTCTGGCTAGACTGTAAACTCTCCTTCCAGACTCATATCAAACATCTCAATCTAAAATCAAATCTAGAGTCTTCTTTCTATTTCGCAACAAAGCCTCCTTCACTCACGCCGCCCAACTTACCCTAGTAAAACTGACTATCCTACCGATCCTCGACTTTGGCGATGTCATCTACAAAATAGCTTCCAATACTCTACTCAGCAAACTGGATGCAGTCTATCACAGTGCCATCCGTTTTGTTACTAAAGCACCTTATACCACCCACCACTGCGACCTGTATGCTCTAGTCGGCTGGCCCTCGCTACATATTCGTCACCAGACCCACTGGCTCCAGGTCTTCTACAACTCAATGCTAGGTAAAGCTCCGCCTTATCTCAGTTCACTGGTCACGATGGCAACACCCACCCGTAGCACGTGCTCCAGCAGGTGTATCTCACTGATCATCCCTAAAGCCAACACCTCATTTGGCCGCCTTTCCTTCCAGTTCTCTGCTGCCTGTGACTGGAACGAATTGCAAAAATCGTTGAAGTTGGAGACTTATATTTCCCTCACCAACTTTAAACATCTGCTATCTGAGCAGCTAACCGATCGCTGCAGCTGTACATAGTCCATCGGTAAATAGCCCACCCAATTTACCTACCTCATCCCCATACTGTTTTTATTTATTTACTTTTCTGCTCTTTTGCACACCAGTATCTCTACCTGCACATGACCATCTGACCATTTATCACTCCAGTGTTAATCTGCTAAATTGTAATTATTCGCCTACCTCCTCTTGCCTTTTGCACACAATGTATATAGACTCCCCCTTTTTTTCTACTGTGTTATTGACTTGTTAATTGTTTACTCCATGTGTAACTCTGTGTTGTCTGTTCACACTGCTATGCTTTATCTTGGCCAGGTCGCAGTTGTAAATGAGAACTTGTTCTCAACTAGCCTACCTGGTTAAATAAAGGTGAAATAAAATGAAAAAATTAACGCAAAAGCCTGTCAATAACCTACAGAACCTGAGACAACGGCATGCAGTATTAAGCCGTAAAACGTGTTGATTGGCCAGTGAGTGGGTAAGCCTTCGTAACACCTATAATTGATTTATTCATCAAAACTCTTTCCCTTCCGCTCTACCGACAGCTATTGCACTCATAATTCCCCTTGTCACACACCGGACTTACAGCCCTAAAGCCAGTGCTAGGATTTACCATTACGTTTAGGTTTATTAAAAATAATCGTTCTCTCTCTCTCTCTCTCTCTCTCTCTCTCTCTCTCTCTCTCTATTCTCTCTCCATTTCTCTATTCTCTCTCTCTCTATTCTCTCTCTCTCTATTATCTCTCTCTCTATTATCTCTATATTCTCTCTTTCTCTCTTCTCTCTCTCTATTATCTATCTCTATTCTCTCTCTCTATTTCTATCTCTCTCTCTCTCTCTCTCTATTCTGTCTCTCTCTATTTCTCTCTCTCTATTTGAATTCAATTCGCTTTATTGGCATGACGTAACAATGTACATTTTGCCAAAGCTTATTTTGGAGAATTACAATGTAAAAATAAATAAAATGAGAATCGAAATTGTCAACGGGAACAACAGTAACAACAATGACCAAGGGTCAAAATAACCACACATTCAACAATAACAATAAGCATACAGTAGAGTACATGTGCAGGTTGATTGGTCTGTCAGACACTGTCCCTCAACTTATGTCAGGCAGCAATGTAGTGCGCTGCCAACCCACAGCTCTCTGCGTCCTCCCCCAACAGGACGGGTAGCCTATTCTCATCAGGGAGGTCTTTGAAACCTTGAATAAGGGTTTCAAATTTGGGAAAATTACAGTCTCTAATTGTTTTATATTTTTGACATTTTGTCACCAAATGCAGTCTGTCTCAGGTTCTGCTGTTGTGCAGTGGTTGCACAGCCTTTTCTCTACAGGGAGCCAGGTTTTCCTGTGTCTACCCTTCTCAATGGCAAGGCTGTGCTTACTGAGCCTGTACTTTGTCAAGGTTTTTCTAAGGTTTTGATCAGTAACCATGGTCAAATATTTAGCCAAGGTGTACTGTCGATTCATGGCCAGAGAGCACTGCATTTTGCTTTGTGCTTGTGTTTCCCAATAAGCAATATAGTTTTGTTTTGACTGTGTTGTAATTTGGTTTATCCTGATTGATTGGATGTTCTGGTCCTGAGGCGTCAGTGCGTTAGTAGAACAGGTTTGTGAACTCAGCCCCAGGACCAGCTGGACCAGACTCTTTTCTTTGCTCAGCTCTTGGCATTGCAGGGCTTGGTAATGATATGAGAGGGGGTCACTGTATTTTAGAAATTTCCAAAACTTAATTGCTCTTTTTTGAGTTTTTATTATTAGTGGATATTGGCCTAATTCTGCCCTGCATGCAATGTTTGTAGTTTTCCTCTGGACATGTAGGAGATTCATACAGACCTCTGCTTGCAGGGTTTCAATGGGGTGTATGTTCCATTTGATGAAATCTTGTTTTGCAAGTGGACCCCACCTCGCTGCCATAAAGTGCAATTGGTTCAATTAGTTTTAGCCAAATATTTATAGGCATTTACATTTGAAATAGCTTTTTAATGGTGTAGAATGCCCTGTGTGCTTTCTCTCTCAGCTCATTCACTGCCTCATTAAGGTGTCCAGTTGAGCTTATTTTTAAACCTAGGTAATTGTAGTGTGTGCAGTACTCTATATATTTTGTACCAATTGAGAACTTTGGTCTAATTCCCTGCGATCTGGATCTTCTCTGGAAAATCATTATTTTAGTCTTTTTGGAGTTTACTACCAGGGCCCACGTCTGGCAGTACTGCTCTAGCAGGTCCAGGCTCTGCTGCAGGCCATGTGCTGTGGGTGACAGCAGGCATAGGTCATCTGTGAAGAGTAGGCATTTAACTTCTAACACCAGGGGCTGAGGATTTTTAGTGGCCAATTTGTTAATGTAAATATTGAAGAGTGTAGGGCTCAGATTGCAACCCTGGCGAAGGCCCCGCCACTGGTTAAAGAATTCTGTTATTTTCTTACCAATTTTAACGCTGCACGTGCTGCCAGTATACATTGATTTAATTATGTCATATGTTTTACCCCCTACACCATTTTCAATAACTTTCTAGAACAGTCCTGTATGCCAAATAGAATCAAATGCTTTTTGGAAGTTGATAAAGCAAGCATATATTTTGGTATTATTTTGGTGGACAAATGTATCTATCAGGGTGTGTAGGGTGTAAATATGATCAGTTGTGCGATGTTTTGGAATATATCCAATTTGGCTTTTACTCAAGACATTGTGCTTATTGAGGACGTTTAGAACTCTTACATTGATAATACTACAGAAAACCTTCCCCAGGTTACTGTTCACACAAATGCCTCTGTAATTGTTAGGGTCAAATTTGTCTCCATTCTTAAGGATTGGGGTTATGAGTCCTTGATTCGAGATGTCAGGGAAATAACCTACACTCAGGATCAAATTAAACAGTTTTAATATAGCCAATTGAAGTTTTGCACTAGTGAGTTTGAGCATCTCATCTAGGATGTCATCAGGTCTGCATGCCTTTTAAATTTGAGAGCCTGAAGTTTCAGAGCTCCTGGTCAGTAATTGGGGAGTCCAGTGGATTTTGATTGTCCTTTATAGCTCGTTCTAATCCATTCAGCTTCTCATGAATTTGGCATTGTTCTGTGTTTTGTGTCAATGTGAACAGTGCTGTAGAGTGTTTTAAAATGGGTTGTCCATATGTCCATATGTCACCATTTTGTATCGCTAATTCCTCTTGTTTAGATTATTATAGTTTTTTCAAATTTTGCCAGAAGTTGTGTGTCTTTATGGACTCCTCAATTAGTGTCAGCTGCTTGCTGTTGTACTGTGCTTTTTTGGTTCTGAGAGTACGTTTATAGAGTTTTAGTCTCACAGTAATGAAGGCGTAATTCACCAACATTTGGGTCTCTGTGCTTTTGGCTGGATAGTGTTCTAAGTTTTTTCCTTATCATTTTACAGTCTGCATCAAACCAGTTGTCATCTGTGGTCTTTTTTGTTTTGTTTTTTTATCAATTTCAGTTGTGCTTCTTTTGCCGTTTGTCTGAATATATAGTTGATGTTTTGTACTGATAGGTTGATGCCTTCTTCACTGTGAGTGAATGTGGTATCCAGAAAGTTATCTAAGAGTGTTTGGATATTTTGGTTACAGGTTGCTTTCTGGTATTCTTCTGTGCTGTTTTGGGCCCATCTGTATGAATGTCTGATGTTGTACAGCTTACAATGTGAATGTTGTGGTTGTGAATGTTGTGGTTGTGAATGTTGTGGCTGTGAATGTGTGGTTGTTTCCATGTCTGTTCTTTTGAGGAACAACGTAATTTGGCTGTGATCAGACAGAGGTGTTAGTGGCTTGATAGTGAATGAGCTGAGAGAGAAAGGGTCAATGTCTGTGATCATATAGTCTACTGTATTGTGGCCAAGAGGTGAGCAGTAGGTGCATCTCCCCAAAGAATCGCACCATAACCTACCATTGACAAAGTACAGGCCCAGGCTTCTACAGAGCTGCAAAAGATCCCTTCCGTTTTTGTTGACGATGCTGTCACTGTTATTTCTATGGGGGAGACGAAGACAGTTAGAAACAGTATGGCCTGTAATAAAGCTATCCCCTCGTGTGCTCGTTAGATCAGGTAGTGTTCCTGTGCGCATATTTGTGTCCCCATAGATGAGCACATTTCCCTGGGCCTGGAAATGGCACGTCTCTTCCTCAAGGGTGGGGATGATCTCCTCTGAGTAATATGGGGATTATGAGGGGGGGGAGATCTCCTCTGAGTAATATGGGGATTATGAGGGGGAGGGGAGAGATCTCCTCTGAGTAATATGGGGATTCTGAGGGGGGGATATATATTGCGCAAAGGAACACATCTTTTTCTGTCAGTACAAGTTATTTTTTTCAGTTTTAACCAAATGTGATATTTGGGATCAAGTAGATGTTGTAGTTGGGATTTGTACCAAATGATCAATCCTCCAGAGTCTCTGCCTCTATTGACAGAGCTGTGTTTCTGTGACGGCACAGTGACCTCTCTGTAACCTGTGGTACAGTGATGGCACAATGACCTCTCTGTAGCCTGTGGGACAGTGATGGCACAATTACCTCTCTGTAGCCTGTGGGACAGTGATGGCACACTGACCTCTCTGTAGCCTGTGGGACAGTGATGGCACAGTGACCTCTCTGTAGCCTTTGGGACAGTGACCTCTCTGTAGCCTGTGGGGCAGTGATGGCACAGTGACCTCTCTGTAGCCCGTGGGACAGTGACCTCTCTGTAGCCTGTGGGGCAGTGATGGCACAGTGACCTCTCTGTAGCCTGTGGGACAGTGAGTGACAATGTCAGCCTTACACCATGTCTCCTGCAGAATGATGACGTCAACATCTTTAAGATTGTTGTTGAACTCCAGTGCTAAACTCTTCTGTCTAAATGTTGATGAGTTTAGGCCCTGAATGTTCCACATGCTGACTGATAGGTTGATGAGTTTAGGCCCTGAATGTTCCACATGCTGACTGATAGGTTGATGAGTTTAGGCCCTGAATGTTCACATGCTGACTGATAGGTTGATGAGTTTAGGCCCTGAATGTTCCACATGCTGACTGATAGGTTGATGAGTTTAGACCCTGAATGTTCCACATGCTGACTGATAGGTTGATGAGTTTAAGCCCTGAATGTTCCACATGCTGACTGATAGGTTGATGAGTTTAGGCCCTGAATGTTCCACATGCTGACTGATTGGTTGATGAGTTTAGGCCCTGAATGTTCCACATGCTGAATGATAGGTTGGTGAGTTTTGACCCTGAATGTTCCACATGCTGACTGATAGGTTGATGAGTTTAGGCACTGAATGTTCCACATGCTGAATGATAGGTTGGTGAGTTTAGGCCCTGAATGTTCCACATGCTGACTGATATGTCGATGATGTTAGGCCCTGAATGTTCACATGCTGACTGATAGGTTAATGGGTTTAGGCCCTGAATGTTCACATGCTGACTGATAGGTTGATGAGTTTAGGCCCTGAATGTTCACATGCTGACTGATAGGTTGATGGGTTTAGGCCCTGAATGTTCCACATGCTGACTGATAGGTTGATGAGTTTAGGCACTGAATGTTCCACATGCTGAATGATAGGTTGGTGAGTTTAGGCCCTGAATGTTCCACATGCAGACTGATATGTCGATGATGTTAGGCCCTGAATGTTCCACATGCCGACTGATAGTTATTTCATGTTGCAAGAAGAAAGAACAGCAGTCAGAAATACAGTAACTACTGACTAATAAGTTGTTAAGAGTGAGATAAACAGGATAACAGCTAACATTTTTTCTGTTATATATATAAATATTCCTATTCATTGACCAAGTTAATACTAGTACAACAGGTGTGTGTGTGTGTGTTTAGTGAAGTTTAGTGCAGATGTATTGGAGGAGCTGTTTAATCCTACAGGGTTCTACTGTCCTCTGACGACCTCCACGTAGCTGAGCTGGTCCTGCTGTTGGGCCCTGTGGAGTGGAGGGGGGCCAGGTCTGGACCGTGGGGCTTCCTCTCTGGTCTGGTGTGGGGTAGTAGGCTGGGCCCGGTCTGGCTAAGCCGATGGAAGTGGTGATGCTCTGGTGGTGGGTGGGGCCAGTGGGGAGCGCTGGGTCTGGTGTGGCGTTGAAGGGGCCTGGGGCTCCTTGTTGGTGCAGTGGTCTGGTAGGGGTCTCTGGGTGGTCCTCTGTCCAGTGCGGCATGGGGTGTTTGTCTACCAAGTGCCACGTCCTTTAGAGACTTGGCAAACATCCCTACTGTCTGCTTCCTCGGGTGGGAGTGGTCGCACAGATGCTCTGGGGTGATTGTTGGGTGGTGAGCAACGTGTACGGTCAGGAGTAGGCCACACCCTCTGGTGTTGTCAGTGTTGACTTTCTGAATGGTACAGAGATGGAAGTCTTTGCGGGGCAGGAGAGTAGAGATGGTGATGTGGGAGTTGGGGAATCACTCAGAGACCCTCTCTGCTACTCTGTTGACCGGGCTGCCTACTCTCTCCTGCTCCTCTCTCAGGTTGTTGGTGCCGGTGTGAATAATAATGTTGCCCGGTGTGGGTTGGGACAGGGATGTGGAGTGCATCCTGTGTTTTTGGGCACCATATTTTGGACACCTTGTCTTGGGGGAAGAGTTTATCTTCTTGGATGAATTTCCATTTGAGTCAATGAGGATGGACACCTCAGTGGGTTGTACCAGAGTAGTGGGTTTACGGTCACGGGCTGGGGCTGGGGCTGGAGTACACAGGGCCTGTGTACATGGAGGGATGAGTGGGGGTGTGTCAGGGGGGGCCAGAGAGGGTCTCTCTGTAGTAGGTGTCTCCATGTGAGCCTCCTTGTTGACTGGGGGTGTGGGTAAAGTGTTGTCGGTATGGGGGGGGATTGTGGGTAAAGGTGGGTCAGTGGGGTTGTTAGGGGGGGGGTGAGGGGCTGCAGCTTCTCTCTGGGAGTCTCTACAGTCTGTTATCTGTGCTGTAGCACTCTCTTGATGACAGACAACTCCTTTACCATCTCCTCCTTTACCTGCACCAGCTCTCTCCTCATGGTGACCTTTACCCCCTCCAGAGCTGTGGTAAGGCTCTCTCCTCATGGTGACCTTTACCTCCTCCAGAGCTGTGGTAAGGCTCTCTCCTCATGGTGACCTTTACCTCCTCAAGCGCTGTGGTAAGGCTCTCTCCTCATGGTGGCCTTTACCTCCTCAAGCGCTGTGGTAAGGCTCTCTCTCAGCTCCTGAACAGAGTTCTTCAGCTGGGTCTTGCACTGGTTGATCTGGTCCTGTATAAGCTCTGTGTCTGGGCTGGTGGTGGTGTAGCTGGGGGGCTGCTCCTTCAGCTCAGTATCCCATACCTCTAACAGAGCCAGCCTGTCTCTCAACAGGCTGATGGTGGTGTAGCTGGGGGGCTGATCCTTTAGCTCAGTAACCCATACCACTAACAGAGCCATCCTGTTTCTCAGCAGGCTGATGATAGTGTGGTCTTGTCTTTGGTGGTTGTAGGCAGGCAGGGGGGAGGATGGCCCTGCTGTTGGGGTACCTGAGGTGAGAGGATAGTCCTGCTGTTGGGGTGCCTGAGGTGAGGCGAGAGGATAGTCCTGCTGTTGGGGTACCTGGGGTGAGGGGAGAGGATAGTCCTGCTGTTGGGGTGCCTGAGGTGAGGGGAGAGGATAGTCCTGCTGTTGGGGTGCCTGAGGTGAGGGGAGAGGATAGTCCTGCTGTTGGGGTACCTGAGGTGAGGGGAGAGGATGGTCCTGCTGTTGGGGTACCTGAGGTGAGGGGTGGGGAAGTCCTACACAACAGAGCTGAGTGCAGCCCCACTGCCCTGGACCATGACTGTCCTTCTGATACATGTTTACCGGCAGTAACCTGTTTTCCTGGTCTTTATCGCTGTCCTCAAACATGTGTATTTGGCTTCCCTTGCAGAGGTCTTTCTTTGTTGTATAGATAAAATGCCTGGTTACAGCTGTACGCCAGGCAGTAGTGGGTCTGTGTAAAATAACAGGTTTGTAACAGTCCTGTTTTGTGACCAGTCGGCAAACAAAGTTTCTGGTTTCTCCCTCAGAATTCTGTGTTTAAAATTGATTCTTCCTTTCTCTGATTTGATTTCTGCTGGATATTCCCCCCAAAAAAGGGGGGGGAAATCTCTGATTCGCTGCTGCTGCTGTCGCTGCCTCAGTGGCCATGTTGCTATGGTTACCACCAGTAAACCGTCGGCGCTAGACGGTAAGCTAGCTGACAGATTTGAATTTGGTCTTTTAACGGACTCTCTGTCAACCTTGTACAGTTGTACAATTTGATTACCAAAAACAACCAAAAAGTTATAACAGGTCAGGAGCCGTTCTTCTGCATGACCTCTCTCTCTCTCTGTCTCTCTCTCTCTGTCTCTCTCTCTCTCTCTCTCTCTCTCTCTCTCTCTCTCTCTCTCTCTCTCTCTCTCTCTCTCTATTCTCTATTCTCTCTCTCTCTCTCTCCTCTCTATCTCTTTCTTCTCTCTCTCTCTCTCGCTCTATTCTTTCTCTCTCTCTATTCCCCCTGCCCCCTCACAAACATTTAATCTTTGACCACTTTTCAGTAAGTTGACTCTTCTCCTATCTGTGAGTTGTGAGAAGTAATTGAAGCAGTGTGCTGTATGTACGAATGAGAAGCTCACAGTCAATAGCAGCGTAATCATCCAGGCCGGAGATTGTCTTGTCTGTTTGTCTGACAGTCAAGCGACCCAACTCGGCTCACGCAGGGGAAGTAAGTATCTCTCTGTTGGGGAGAGGAACAAGCTTAGACACGCACACACACACACACACACACACACACACACACACACACACACACACACACACACACACACACACACACACACACACACACACACACAGCCCGTTGTATATTAAAGTGGTATAATATTTCCACAACCAGCCTTATATCCAGACACCCAAGCTACCAGAGATTGCTTAGGAGGAGATCGCTGCAGGGGCTCAGTGGCTTTCTGTCTCTGTCTCAACACCAGGGCTTCAAATTATTTTGTTCAGAGCCCATGGTGCTTCAGTGATCTATATCGGAATGAGAAGGGGCCTCGTGAGTTGCACAGTGGTCTAAGGCACTGCCTCTCAGTGCTAGCTCTGTCGACCCATGGGGCGGCGCACATTTGGCCCAGCGTCGTCTGGGTTAAGGGAGGGTTTGGGCCGGCAGGGATATCCGTGTTCAATCGCGCACAAGAAAACTCCTGCGGTGTGCCGGGCGCAGTCGACCAGGTGCACGTTGTTTCCTCTGACACATTGGTGCGGCTGGCTTCTGGGTTAAGCGAGCATTGTGTCAAGAGGCAGTGCGGCTTGGTTGGATTCGGAGGATGCACGGCTCTCGACCTTGGTCTCTCCCGGGTCTGTACGGGAGTTGCAGCGATGAGACGAGACTGTAAATGTTTTTTTTTATAAACAAATTAAATAAAGACCAAATGAAAAATATACATACAATTTTTTTTTTTTAAATATATCACGGTATGAAAAAAAATGCTTACACAGGATGATAGTTAGAGGAGGAGATGTTGCCCTCTCCCACAGGAAAATAGGTTGAGGAGGATATTCTTGAATAGTACAACACAGCACCTGTTAGAAAGAATGAATGAGGGAAGGAGGGAGGGAAATAGAGATAAAGAGAGAGACACACACACAGAGAGAGAGAGAGAGGCTTCTGATCCTTCATTTGATTTAAATATGCTGCTCATTAGCCTCTTATTCATAGAATTCATGACTCACAGCATGTCAAAGGCTGTGTCCCAAATGGTAAAAGGAGAGAGAGATTGAGTGAAGGAAAGGAGAGAGAGAGATTGAGTGAAGGAAAGGAGAGAGAGAGATTGAGTGAAGGAAAGGAGAGAGAGAGATTGAGTGAAGGAAAGGAGAGAGAGTGAGTGAGTGAAGGAAAGGAGAGAGAGTGAGTGAGTGAAGGAAAGGAGAGAGAGTGAGTGAGTGAAGGAAAGGAGAGAGAGAGATTGAGTGAAGGAGAGAGTGAGTGAGTGAAGGAAAGGAGAGAGAGTGAGTGAGTGAAGGAAAGGAAAGAGAGATTGAGTGAAGGAAAGGAGAGAGAGAGTGGGTGAAGGAAAGGAGAGAGAGTGAGTGAGTGAAGGAAAGGAGAGAGAGAGATTGAGTGAAGGAGAGAGTGAGTGAGTGAAGGAAAGGAGAGAGAGTGAGTGAGTGAAGGAAAGGAGAGAGTGTGAGTGAGTGAAGGAAAGGAAAGAGAGATTGAGTGAAGGAAAGGAGAGAGAGAGAGAGTGAGTGAAGGAAAGGAGAGAGAGAGTGGGTGAAGGAACGGAGAGAGAGATTGAGTGAAGGAAAGGAGAGAGAGAGAGTGAGTGAAGGAAAGGAGAGTGAGAGTGAGTGAAGGAAAGGAGAGAGAGAGTGAGTGAAGGAAAGGAGAGTGAGAGTGAGTGAAGGAAAGGAGAGAGAGAGAGAGAGTGAGTGAAGGAAAGGAGAGAGAGTGAGTGAGTGAAGGAAAGGAGAGAGAGAGAGTGAGTGAAGGAAAGGAGCGAGAGAGTGAGTGAAGGAAAGGAAAGAGAGAGAGAGTGAGTGAAGGAAAGGAGAGAGAGAGTGGGTGAAGGAAAGGAGAGAGAGATTGAGTGAAGGAAAGGAGAGAGAGAGAGTGAGTGAGGGAAAGGAAAGGAGAGAGGGAGAGTGAGTGAAGGAAAGGAGAGAGGGAGAGTGAGTGAAGGAAAGGAGAGAGAGAGATTGAGTGAAGGAAAGGAGAGAGAGATTGAGTGAGTGAGTGAGTGAAGGAAAGGAGGGAGAGATTGAGTGAAGGAAAGGAGAGAGATTGAGTGAAAGAAAGGAGAGAGAGTGAAGGAGTGAAGGATAGGAGAGAGAGTGAGTGAGTGAAGGAAAGGAGAGAGAGAGAGATTGAGTGAAGGAAAGGAGAGAGAGTGAGTGAAGGAAAGGAGAGAGAGATTGAGTGAAGGAAAGGAGAGAGAGAGATTGAGTGAAGGAGAGAGAGTGAGTGAAGGAAAGGAGAGAGAGAGATTGAGTGAAGGAAAGGAGAGAGAGAGATTGAGTGAAGGAAACTAGAGAGAGAGAGTGAGTGAAGGAAAGGAGAGAGAGAGAGTGAGTAAAGGAAAGGAGAGAGAGAGATTGAGTGAAAGAAAAGAGAGAGAGTAAGTGAGTGAAGGAAGGAGGGAGAGAGAGTGAGTGAGTGAAAGAAAGGAGAGAGAGAGATTGAGTGAAGGAAAGGAAAGAGAGATTGAGTGAGTGAGTGAGTGAGTGAAGGAAAGGAGGGAGAGAGATTTAGTAAAGGAAAGGAGAGAGATTGAGTGAAAGAAAGGAGAGAGAGTGAGTGAGTGAAGGATAGGAGAGAGAGTGAGTGAAGGAAAGGAGAGAGAGAGAGAGAGTGAGTGAAGGAAAGGAGAGAGAGTGAGTGAGTGAAGGAAAGGAGAGAGAGAGTGAGTGAAGGAAAGGAGAGAGAGAGTGAGTGAAGGAAAGGAGAGAGAGAGAGAGAGTGAGTGAAGGAAAGGAGAGAGAGAGTGGGTGAAGGAAAGGAGAGAGAGATTGAGTGAAGGAAAGGAGAGAGAGAGAGTGAGTGAGGGAAAGGAAAGGAGAGAGGGAGAGTGAGTGAAGGAAAGGAGAGAGGGAGAGTGAGTGAAGGAAAGGAGAGAGGGAGATAGTGAAGGAAAGGAGAGAGAGAGATTGAGTGAAGGAAAGGAGGGAGAGATTGAGTGAGTGAGTGAGTGAGTGAGTGAGTGAGTGAGTGAAGGAAGGAAAGGAGGGAGAGAGATTTAGTAAAGGAAAGGAGAGAGAGAGATTGAGTGAAAGAAAAGAGAGAGAGTGAGTGAGTGAGTGAGTGAGTGGTTTCCCGTGGGAATCGAACCCACAACCCTGTGGCTGCAAGCATTGTTCTCTACCAACTGAACTATACAGAACACGTTATATTACACACAAAATGGTGTCCAATGTAAAACTATATTCTCCTTCCTTATGCCAGAATAAAGAACATTTGAACTTCACATCGTTCTTGTTCTGAGAGTAAAAGACACCTTAGCTATTTCCCCAATGTCATATTCCGCTGTTCTGCCTGTGTCAAGCTGATGGCCACTTTATAGTTGGCATAGTTAAATTCACATATTTCTTAGTGCAGTGACTCTGGCAGCCCCGGACCAAGCCTTTGTCTGTTTCCCCAATGTCACACTATTCCCTATGAAAGTCCACTAGCTCTCATAGGGTTCTGGTTAAAAGTGGGGCACCGCATAGGGACTAGGGTGGGAGTTGGTCCGCATGAGAAGTGTAATGTAATGCATGGTGATTGGCAGAAGTAATGGGTCATACATCCCTGGGTTCAGGTGCTGTTGGATGCTAAATCAACCACAGACTGCTGGGCGGAGGCAAATCTACAGGGAAATAAACAACGGCAAGAACGGAAGTGTGTGTGTGTGTGTCTAAGAAGGGGGAGGGATACAGGATATGGAATTAATAAAACAAATTTCAGTTTTTTTTGGGGGGGGGGGTTGAGGCAGTTTTTGGGGGGGTGAGGATGTTTTTTTGGGGGGGGGGGTTGAGGATGTTTTTTGGGGGGGGGGGGGTGAGGATGTATTTGGGGGGGGGGGGGGGGGTTGAGGATGTTTTTTAGGGGGGGGGGTGAGGATGTTTTTCGGGGGAAGGTGAGGATGTATTTTTTTTGGGGGGGGGTGAGGATGTTTTTTAGGGGGGGGGGTGAGGATGTTTTTCGGGGGAAGGTGAGGATGTATTTTTTGGGGGGGGGGTGAGGATGTTTTTTTGGGGGGGGGGGGATGATGTTTTTGGGGGGGGTGAGGATTTTTTTTTGGAAGGTGTACAACATAAACAAACTTTTAGATTGTGTTACAACTACACTGACTGGAACTTGTTCTACATTTCTTATCTGCATCCCTGTTAATAACAAAGACTAATAGAGTTGCATAAGGAGAGAATCTGCCCAGGAACTGAAAGGAACGTACCAGTAACTGGTAAATTAGCAATACTTTTTCCACCCCACAGACTATCAACATCATGAGGATGATTTGATATGTTTCCCCTTCTGCCATCCAGCCATACGGAAGACCAGAGGATCTGATCTGTACCCAAATGGCACCCTATTCCCTATATTAGTGCACTATTTTGGACCAGAACCTTATGGAACCCAATTCCCTATATAGTGCACTATTTCTAACCAGAACCCTATAGAACCCAATTCCCTATATAGTGCTGTTACGGCTTTTTAATTGTGATGAAGGAGAGTCGGACCAAACTGCAGCGTGTCGATTGCAATCCATGTTTAATACAACAAATAAACACGAACTTACAAAAAAATAAAAATAAACGAAACCGAAACAGCCTATCTGGTGCAAACTAACAAAGAGTACACATAGGACACTAAGGACAATCACCCACCACAAACTCAAAGAATATGGCTGCCTAAATATGGTTCCCAATCAGAGACAACGATAAACAACTGCCTCTAATTGAGAAACACTCCAGACAACCATAGACTTTGCTAGATAACCCACTACGCTACAATCCCAATACTAACACCAAAACCCCAAGACAAAACACACCCCAATACAAAAACCCCATGCCACACCCTGGCCTGACCAAATACATAAAGATAAACACAAAATACTTTGACCAGGGCGTGACCAACCCTATAGAACCCTAATCCTTATATATAGTGCACTACTTTGGATCAGAACCCTATGAAACCCTATTCCCTCTATAGTGCACGACTTTGGACCAGAACCTTATGGAACCCAATTCCCTATATAGTGCACTATTTCTAACCAGAACTCTATAGAACCCTATTCCCTCTATAGCGCACTACTTTTGACCAGGTTCTATTTGGGATGGAGCCCCAATGTAACATCTGCAGCAGGGCAGATCAATTTAAAACAGAGATGGGCAACTTTGATGGGGATGGGGGGTCACAAAACATTAGAACTCATCATGAGGGGCCGCAGCGGGTCTACATTTATTTACATATGTTTATACACCTTTATTTAACCAGGTAGGCTAGTTGAGAACACCTTTATTTAACCAGGTAGGCTAGTTGAGAACACCTTTATTTAACCAGGTAGGCTAGTTGAGAACACCTTTATTTAACCAGGTAGGCTAGTTGAGAACACCTTTATTTAACCAGGTAGGCTAGTTGAGAACACCTTTATTTAACCAGGTAGGCTAGTTGAGAACACCTTTATTTAACCAGGTAGGCTAGTTGAGAACACCTTTATTTAACCAGGTAGGCTAGTTGAGAACACCTTTATTTAACCAGGTAGGCAAGTTGAGAACACCTTTATTTAACCAGGTAGGCTAGTTGAGAACACCTTTATTTAACCAGGTAGGCTAGTTGAGAACACCTTTATTTAACCAGGTAGGCTAGTTGAGAACATCTTTATTTAACCAGGTAGGCTAGTTGAGAACACCTTTATTTAACCAGGTAGGCTAGTTGAGAACACCTTTATTTAACCAGGTAGGCTAGTTGAGAACACCTTTATTTAACCAGGTAGGCTAGTTGAGAACACCTTTATTTAACCAGGTAGGCTAGTTGAGAACACCTTTATTTAACCAGGTAGGCTAGTTGAGAACACCTTTATTTAACCAGGTAGGCTAGTTGAGAACACCTTTATTTAACCAGGTAGGCTAGTTGAGAACACCTTTATTTAACCAGGTAGGCTAGTTGAGAACACCTTTATTTAACCAGGTAGGCTAGTTGAGAACACCTTTATTTAACCAGGTAGGCTAGTTGAGAACACCTTTATTTCACCAGGTAGGCTAGTTGAGAACACCTTTATTTCACCAGGTAGGCTAGTTGAGAACACCTTTATTTAACCAGGTAGGCTAGTTGAGAACACCTTTATTTAACCAGGTAGGCTAGTTGAGAACACCTTTATTTAACCAGGTAGGCTAGTTGAGAACACCTTTATTTAACCGGGTAGGCTAGTTGAGAACACCTTTATTTAACCAGGTAGGCTAGTTGAGAACACCTTTATTTAACCAGGTAGGCTAGTTGAGAACACCTTTATTTAACCAGGTAGGCTAGTTGAGAACACCTTTATTTAACCAGGTAGGCTAGCTGAGAACACCTTTATTTAACCAGGTAGGCTAGTTGAGAACACCTTTATTTAACCAGGTAGGCTAGTTGAGAACACCTTTATTTAACCAGGTAGGCTAGTTGAGAACACCTTTATTTCACCAGGTAGGCTAGTTGAGAACACCTTTATTTCACCAGGTAGGCTAGTTGAGAACACCTTTATTTAACCAGGTAGGCTAGTTGAGAACACCTTTATTTAACCGGGTAGGCTAGTTGAGAACACCTTTATTTAACCAGGTACGCTAGTTGAGAACACCTTTATTTAACCAGGTAGGCTAGTTGAGAACACCTTTATTTAACCAGGTAGGCTAGTTGAGAACACCTTTATTTAACCAGGTAGGCTAGTTGAGAACACCTTTATTTAACCAGGTAGGCTAGTTGAGAACACCTTTATTTCACCAGGTAGGCTAGTTGAGAACACCTTTATTTAACCAGGTAGGCTAGTTGAGAACACCTTTATTTAACCAGGTAGGCTAGTTTAGAACACCTTTATTTAACCAGGTACGCTAGTTGAGAACACCTTTATTTAACCAGGTAGGCTAGTTGAGAACACCTTTATTTAACCAGGTAGGCTAGTTGAGAACACCTTTATTTAACCAGGTAGGCTAGTTGAGAACACCTTTATTTAACCAGGTAGGCTAGTTGAGAACACCTTTATTTAACCAGGTAGGCTAGTTGAGAACACCTTTATTTAACCAGGTAGGCTAGTTGAGAACACCTTTATTGAACCAGGTAGGCTAGTTGAGAACACCTTTATTGAACCAGGTAGGCTAGTTGAGAACACCTTTATTGAACCAGGTAGGCTAGTTGAGAACACCTTTATTTAACCAGGTAGGCTAGTTGAGAACACCTTTATTTAACCAGGTAGGCTAGTTGAGAACACCTTTATTTAACCAGGTAGGCTAGTTGAGAACACCTTTATTTAACCAGGTAGGCTAGTTGAGAACACCTTTATTTAACCAGGTAGGCTAGTTGAGAACACCTTTATTTAACCAGGTAGGCTAGTTGAGAACACCTTTATTTAACCAGGTAGGCTAGTTGAGAACACCTTTATTTAACCAGGTAGGCTAGTTGAGAACACCTTTATTTAACCAGGTAGGCTAGTTGAGAACACCTTTATTTAACCAGGTAGGCTAGTTGAGAACACCTTTATTTAACCAGGTAGGCTAGTTGAGAACACCTTTATTTAACCAGGTAGGCTAGTTGAGAACACCTTTATTTCACCAGGTAGGCTAGTTGAGAACACCTTTATTTCACCAGGTAGGCTAGTTGAGAACACCTTTATTTAACCAGGTAGGCTAGTTGAGAACACCTTTATTTAACCAGGTAGGCTAGTTGAGAACACCTTTATTTAACCAGGTAGGCTAGTTGAGAACACCTTTATTTAACCAGGTAGGCTAGTTGAGAACAAGTTCTCATTTGCAATTGTGACCTAGCCAAGATAAAGCAAAGCAATTCGACACATACAACAACACAGAGTTACACATGGAGTAAACAAAACATACAGTCAATAATACAGTAGGACAAACCAAATACAAAAAGTCTATGTACAGTGAGTGCAAATGAGGTAAGATAAGGGAGTTAAGGCAATAAATAGGCCATGGTGGCGAAGTAATTACAATATATCAATTAAACACTGGAATGGTAGATGTGCAGAAGATGAATGTGCAAGAAGAAATACTGGGGTGCAAAGGAGCAAGATAAATACATAAATAAATAAATACTGTCTGGTGATGAGGAAGGTAGATAGATGGGCTGTTTACAGATGGGCTATGTACAGGTGCAGTGTTCTGTGAGCTGCTCTGATACCCACATACCCACATCCACACACACATCTATAACCTCATCCATACCCACATCTATACCCTCATCTATACCCACATCTATACCCTGATCCATACCCACATCTATACCCTCATCTATACCCACATCTATACCCTGATCCATACCCACATCTATACCCACATCTATATCCACATCTATACCCTCATCCATACCCACATCCTAGCTTTACGAGCAAAACATTTGAGCTGCTTCACTCTTGACAGTTGTTGAACCACGAGTGCCACAGGTAACGTGTCGATAGAACTGCGGTAGCTTTTCGCTCAGATTTGCTTTGTTAAAGTCTCCAGCTATAATAAATGTTGCCTCATGATATGTATTTTCCAGTTTGCATGCGCAGACCAGATGGCTTGAGTCTTCACAGAAATATTGAATCTCTCCCTGTACAATTCTGCTGTCCCCACTTGCTTCGAGATGTCCACCATTGTTCCTATTCCAAAGAAGGAAAAGATAACTGAACGAAATGACTATCTCCCCTCTCCGTAGCACTAACTTCTGTCATCATGAAGTGCGTTGAGAGACTAGTCAAGGATCTCATCACCTCCACCTTACCCGACACCCTAGAACCACTGCAAATTCCACAAGATCCACGGATGATGCAATCGTCATCGCACTGCACACTGCCCTATCCCACCTGGAAAGGACGAATACCTATGTTTTTTCGTTGACCACATCTCAGAATTCAACACCATTGTACCCTCCAAGCTCATCATTAAGCTTGGGGCCCTGGGCTCTATTCAATGAATAGCATTCTCACATAGGTGTTCCTTTTGTCCAGGTGGGAAAGGGCAGTGTGGAGTGAAATAGAGATCGCATCATCTGTGGATCTGTTGGGGCGGTATGCAAATTGGAGTGGGTCTAGTGTTTCTGGGATAATGGTGTTGATGTGAGCCATGACCAGCCTTTCAAAACACTTCATGGCTACAGACGTGAGTGCTACGGGTCGGTATTAATTCAGGCAGGTTACCTTAGTGTTCTTGGGCACAGGCACTATGGTGGTCTGCTTAAAACGTGTTGGTATTACAGACTTGGTGAGGGAGAGGTTGAAGCATAGAAGTAGTTTATCTTGTCTGGTAGGCTCGTGTCACTGGGCAGCTCTCGGCTGTGCTACCTTTGTAGTCTGTAATGGTTTGTAGGCCCTGCCACATCCGACGAGCGTCAGATCCGGTGTAGTACGATTCGATTTTAGTCCAGTATTGATGCTTTGCCTGTTTGATGGTTCGTCGGAGGGCATAGCGAGATTTCTTATAAGCTTCCTGGTTAGAGTCCCGCTACTTGAAAGCAATAGCTCTAGCCTTTAGCTCAGTGCGGATGCTGCCTGTATCCATGGCTTCTGGTTGGGGTATGTACGTACGGTCACTGTGTGGACGACGTCATCAATGTACTTATTGATGGAGCCAATGGGTGATGTGGTGTACTCCTCAATGCCATCGGAGGAATCACGGAACATTTTCCAGTCTGTGCTGCAAAACAGTCCTGTAGTTTAGCATCTGCTTCCTCTGACCACATTTTACTTGATCTAGTCACTGGTGCTTCCTGGAGGATAGTATTATGGTCAGATTTGCCAAATGGAGGGAGAGTTTTGTGTGCGTCCCTGTTTGTGGAGTTAAGGTGGTCCAGAGTTTCTTTTCACCTTTGGTTGCACTTTTAACATGCTGATAGAAATTTGGTAAATCAGATTTAAGTTTCCCTGCATCAAAGTCCCCGGCTACTAGGAGCGCCGGGGATGGGTGATAGTTTTCTGGTTAGATTTTTGCCGAATACAGCTCATTCAATGCTGTCTTAGTGCCAGCCTCTGACTGTGGTGGTATGTAAACAGCTACAAAGAATACAGATGAAAACTCTCTCGGTAGGTAGTGTGGTTTATAGCCTATCATGAGATACTCCACCTCAGGTGAGCAGTTTTTAATTAGATATTCTTACTCGAGCGAGCAATAGCTCGAGACTTCCTTAGAAATCTTGCATCAGCTGTTATTTACAAAATACATAGTCCGCCGCCCCTTGTCTTACGAGATGCCGTTGTTCTATCATGCCATTACATCGTATAACCATCCAGCTGTATGTTGATATTGTCGTCGTTCTGCCACGACTCCATGAAGCGTAGGATGTTACAGTTTTTAATGTCCCGCTGGTGGTTTAATATTCCAAGTAAATTGTTGTTTTATTCTCCAAGGATTGCACGTTTGCTAGCAGAATGGAAGGAAGTGGGGGTTTATTCGATCGCCTCCGATTTCTCAGAATGCAGTCCTCTCTTCAGCCCCTCTTTCTCCGCCTCCTCTTCATGCAGATCATGGGGATCGGGGCCTGTTCCAGAGAAAACAGTATATCCTTCTCTTCGGGCTCGTCGTGAAAGGAAAAAAAAGGATTCTGCTAGTCCGTGGTGAGTAATCGCAGTCCTGATGTTATTTTCTTTCATAAGAGACTGTAGTGGCAACATTATGTACAAAATAAGTAACAAAATAAGCTCCAAACAATTCAAATAAACAAACAAAAAAAACACAATCGGCCGGGGGCACGTAAAACATCAGCCCCCTCCTGTACTCCCTGTTTACCGATGACTGCGTGGCCACGCACGCCTTCAACTCAATCATCAAGTTTGCAGATGACACATTAGTGATTACCAACAATGATGTGACATTCTACAGCTAGGAGGTGAGGGCCCTGGCGGAGTGGAGCCAATAACCTCTCCCTCAATGTCACCAAAATGAAGGAGCTGATCCAGGACTTTAGGAGACAGCAGAGGGAGCATGTCCCCATTCACAACGATGGGGGCCGCAGTGGAGAAGGTGAAAAGTTTCAAGTAAACATCACTTACAATCTGAAATGGTCCACCCACACAGACAGTGTGGTTAAGAAGGCACAACTGCACTGGGAGAACACTGCCTGCCATTCAGGACATCTACAGCACCTGGTGTCACAAGAAGGCCAAGAAGTTCACCAAGGATCTCAGCCACCCGAGCCATGGTCTGTTCACCCTGCTATCATCCAGAAGTCAAGGTCAGTCCAGGTGCATCAAAGCTGGGACCAAGAGGCTGAAAAAACTGGTTATATGTCAGAGTCATCAGACTGTTAAATAGCCATCACTAGCCGGTCTCCACCCAGTCCCCTGCCCTAAACTTAGTCACTGGTACCCACCCGGTTACTCATCCCTGCTTAGCCCCCTCTTGTACTCCCTGTTCACCCACGACTGCGTGGCTAAGCACGACTCCAACACCATCTTTAAGTTTGCTGATGACACAACAGTGGTAGGCCTGATCACTAACAACGATGAGACAGCCTATAGGGAGGAGGTCAGACACCTGGAAGTTTGGTGCCAGGACAACAACCTCTCCCTCAATGTGAGCAAGACAAAGGAGCTGATCGTGGACTACAGGAAAAGGAGCAACAGTCCCCCATTAACATCGACAGGGTTGTAGTGGAGAGGCTCGAGAGTTTCAAGTTCCTTGGTGTCCACATCACCAACAAACTGTCATGGTCCAAACACACCAAGACAGTCGTGAAGAGGGCACAACAACACATTTCCCCCTCAGGAGTCTGAAAAGATTTGGCATTGATCTCCGTCAATTTTTACAGCTGCACCATCGAGAGCATCTGACTGGTTGCATCACCGCCTGTTATGGCAACTGCTCGGAATCTGACCGTAAGGCACTAAAGTCATAAACTGTTTTCTCTGCTTTCCAACGGAAAGCGGTACCGGAGCGCCAAGTCTAGGACCAAAAGGATCCTTAAGAGCTTCTACCCCCAAGCCATAAGACTGCTGAACAATTAAATCAAATTACCACCCGGACTATTTCGATCGACACCCCCCACACCTCTATTTGTTTTTACACTGCTGCTACACTCAATGTCTTATCAATGCATAGTCACTTTACCCATACCTACATGTACAAAATACCTCAACTAACCTGTACCCCGCACAAAATACCTGTACTCCCTGTTAATAGCCTCGTTATTGTTATTTTTAATTATTTTTTACTTTAGTTTATTTACTAAACATTTTCTTAACTCTTTCTTGAACTGCATTGTTGGTTAAGGGCTTGTAAAGTAAGCATTTCACTGTAAGGTCTACCTACACCTGTTGTATTCGGAGCATGTGACAAATACAATGTGACTTGATTTTATTTGAAAGCTGCTGCCCTATGTACATAGACATGGAACACTGGTCACTTTAATAATGTTTACATACAGTTTTACTCATTTCATATGTACAGTTGAAGTCGGAAATTTAGGATTTTAGAAATGTAGCCTTCCACAAGCTTCCCACACTAAGTTGGGTGGATTTTGGCCCATTCCTCCTGACAGAGTTGATGAAACTGAGTTAGGTTTGTAGGTCTCCTTGCTCGCTTTTTCAGTTCTGCCCACACATTTTCTATGGGATTGAGGTCAGGCTTTGTGATGGCCACTCCTATACCTTGACTTTGTTGTCCTTAAGACATTTTGCCACAACTTTGCAAATATGCTTGGAGTCATTGTCCATTTGGAAGACCCATTTGCGACCAAGCTGACTGATGTCTTGAGATGTTGCTCAAATATATCCACATCATTTTCCACCCTCATGATGCCATCTATTTTGTGAAGTGCACCAGTCCCTCCTGAAGCAAAGCATCCCCAGAACATGATACTGCCACCCCCGTGCTTCACGGTTGGGATGGTATTCTTCAGCTTGCAATCCTCCCCCTTTTTCCTCCAAACATAACGATGGTCATTATGGCCAAACAGTCCTATTTTTGTTTCATCAGACCAGAGGACATTTCTCCAAAAAGTAAGATCTTTGTCCCCATGTGCAGTTGCAAACTGTAGTCTGGCTTTTTTATGGTGTTTTTGGAGCAGTGGCTTCTTCCTTGATGAGCAGCCTTTCAGGTTATGTTGATATAGGACTCATTTTACTGTGGATATAGATACTTTTGTACCTGTTTCCTCCAGTGTCTTCACAAGGTCTTTTGCTTTTGTTCTGTGATTGATTTGAACTTTTCTCACCAAAGTATGTTCATCTCTAGGAGACAGAACGTATCTCCTTCCTGAGCGTTATGACGGCTGCATGGTCTCATGGTGTTTATACTTGCGTACTATTGTTTGTACAGTTGAACGTGGTACCTTCAGGCATTTGGAAATTGCTCCCAAGGATGAACCAGACTTGTGGAGGGCTCCAATAGTTTTTTCTGAGGTCTTTCTGAGGTCTTGGTTGATTTCTTTTGATTTTCCTATGATGTCAAGCAAAGAGGCACAGAGTTTGAAGGTACTGAGTTTGAGGCCTTGAAATACATCCACAGGTACACCTGCAATTGACTCAAATAATGTCAATTAGCCTATCAGAAGTTTCTAAAGCCATGACATCATTTTCTGGAATGTTCCAAGCTGTTTAAAGGCACAGTCAATTTAGTGTATGTAAACTTCTGACCCACTGGAATTGTGATACATATTGTCTGTTAACAATTGTTGGAAAAATGACTTGTGTCATGCACAAAGTAGATGTCCTAACTGACTTGCCAAAACTGTTGTTTGTTAACAAGAAATTTGTGGAATGGTTGAAAAACGCATTTTAATGACTTCAACCTAAGTGTATGTTAACTTCTACTCTGATCTCCGACACTGGTTTCTGAAATATTTCTGTATTTCTTAATTCCATTATTTTACTCCACTGTCAGAGCTTGGAACACAAGCCTTTCGCTACACCCACAATAGCATCTGGTAAACATATGTCTGCGACCAATAAAACAACATTTCACACACACACACACGCGCACACGCGCACACGCGCACACACGCACACACGCACACACGCACACACGCACACACACACACACACACACACACACACACACACACACACACACACACACACACACACACACACAAACACACACACACACACACACACACACACACACACACACACACACACACACACACAGGCCTCTAATACTCTATCCTCACCACACCAGCTTATATGATTTCATATGATTTATCCTCTTAATATCAGTGGACAGCCTCATTAGGCAGATGATCCACTTTCTGAGAACACTCTTAATGTTGTATGGGATTTAGCTCCCACATGTTAATCCCTATACATTTGAACTAGACAGATCCCCCACTAGGCTCTTCCTGGCTGATTGGTCATCATTAAAGCAGTGTCACATGTTCTCCAGTAATGTGTTCCATTACTATAATGTCTGATTTACTTCAGAGGAGAGCCAATTATAATAGCTGTAACAGTCGGTGCCAAATGTCACCCTATTCCCGATATAGTGCACTAGTTTTGACCAGAGGCCCTACAGGGAATAGGATGCCATTTGGTTTGCAGTGGGCTTTATGAACTCCCATCCTAAAGAGTAAGTCTAAAGATCTCAGGTTGATCTCAGCACTAACAAGGTGTCACAACCCTTTACAAGGAGTGTGAACTGAATATTCCTGTAGGAGCATGACTATGGAATGACAATGTGTGTGTGTGTGTGTAAGTGTGTGTGCGTGCGTGCATATATACAGTGAGTGTGTGTGTACAGTGTCACGAACCGGCTCGTAGCCCGTAACAAAGATGGGAGACAATGTTGAGATTAGGAATAACAAAAAATATAGGTATTAACTACAGTGGGAGGGTCGTCACAGAGTGGGAGTGTCGTCACAGAGTGGGAGGGTCGTCACAGAGTGGGAGTGTCTTCACAGAGTGGGAGGGTCTTCACAGTGTGGGAGGGTCGTCACAGAGTGGGAGGGTCATCACAGAGTGGGAGTGTCTTCACAGAGTGGGAGGGTCTTCACAGTGTGGGAGGGTCGTCACAACAGTGGGAGGGTCTTCACAACAGTGGGAGGGTCTTCACAACAGTGGGAGGGTCTTCACAACAGTGGGAGGGTCTTCACAACAGTGGGAGGGTCGTCACAACAGTGTGTGTGATAGTATAGGGGTGACCCTGATAGTAGTAAAATCATGATGAGGCATGAAACCCAAGTGACTTTGAGGTCATTAAAGCCTTCACTAGGCAAAATTACTTTCCCTTCAGTTTTTCTGGAAACAACCTGTTCATCAGTTCAGCTGTGTTCTGCCCCAGCTGCAAAATCACACAATTGATACAATCTAACTACTATAAAAGCCTGCCCTAAAAAAATATGTAATGCTCTTGAATCCATTAAGGTCCCTTTGTGATCCAGTCTTATGTAATGGAGGGTAAGTGTATGTCAAAATGGCACCCTATTCCCTACATAGTGCCCTACTTTTGACCAGAGAAATATGGACCCTCAATAGGATGGTATTTGGGCCGGAACCTAAGTCGTAAAAGAGGCTGCCAGAACCGTATCTAGCTGCAATGTCCGTGACAAAATGTTCTGTATTTGTACAATGTGTATGGATGGATTTTTTAATGCTTTGCTACTTGAATGGATGACTGATTCATAGGCAGTGTGTTGCCTTTTCTAAAGCTGGGCTGAGATGAGAAATAGACATACGGATGAATTGAAAGCACAGAGGCCTTGTCCCCCGGGACAACACTATAACTGTATCTCTACATCCAAGGGAGTTTTGTACAAAACAAACAATTAATTTACAGTAGTTTACCTTTCTGACATTTTTCAAAACGACACAATTGCCTCGTGTCAAAAGAGAAAGTGGCTGTGGGGCTGAATCGGCACAAAATTCCCCTTAGCAATCCCTTCCATATGCTGTGTCTGCATCTCAAATAGCACAGCTTTGCATGCTCGTGGCATTGCAAATGTGACTCTGAATGACAACACAATGAGGTTTCCCCAAAAATAAGTTAAATCCGCTTCGTGTTTTGTTTCCTTGCCACGCTACTAACAAATATCGCAATACTGGTCTTCATCTCAAATAGCACCCTACTGTCTATCTGGTCCACTAGTTTTCATCAGAACTCGTAGGGCTCTGGTTAAAGGTAGTGCACTACGTAGGGAATAGGGTGCCATTTAGGATGCTGTACATGGCCGCTCCAACCCCGAGATGTGCCGTCGTATATTAACTCATTTTTATATATAAATGACATTTTCATACAGCCTATTACCATATTTCTCATACATTGGTAAACACAAGAGCATCCTCAGCGTAACAGGGTAGTGGATAGAGACAATGACGTGTAGCTGTGTAGCTGTGTACTGTCCTGTGTCATGACGTTGGCCTGGGGGGTAGGTTTATGACAGTCATGAATACCTCTTTCCCCCTTTTTCCTCTCTCTACCCTACTGAGGATACATTTGCAAAACCCTTGGTTAACATAGAGATTCTGGGAACATCAGTAGGTGGGGGAAAATTATCTATATTCTGGTAATCCGAACAATTAAACATATTCGGTGGTACTTAATGAATATGATGTCAGTTTGGTTGTCATCTGAGACATTCTCATCAATGATAAGATGACATAACAGTGGAAAGTCTACACATCAGAGTTATCGGATTCACATGGAATTGTTGTTCAATTTAAATGTTTGAATATGAAATGATTTGTGATGGGATGAAAGGTGATTTTAGCTTCTAAAATGTGAGAATTGGGTTTTCATAAGACAGGGCTCTGCTAAATCAGTGGCCCACCCCTGTGAAGGGACATGGGCTATAAAACTTTTCAAACACACCCTCCTCTCCTTTCCTATATAAGCCCTTGACGACAAAATAACTTTCTGTTCCGAGGATGTAGGACGACGGTCCGATGTCAGAATGGTTCAGATAATAACTACAGAAAGAAGCCAGCATCAGTGTGAGCTTTGGTTGCGAATGGTATGAACGTTGCACTCTTATTCACTACAGAGGTGATACCTCCTAGCCGTTGAGTTAGCAACAGCAGATGCAACGAGGGTTAGGAAGGAACAGACAGAGTATTCCATCTATCACCCAATGACGTTACTACAACGTATCCAATTGACAACCAGAGACATTCTTCAAAGGAGGCATGGTCCTAGGGCTCAGGTCCTCCGAGAGAGAGAAAGAAAGAGAGAATTAGAGAGAGCACACTTAAATGCACACAGGACACTGAATAGGACAGGAGAAGTACTCCTGATATAACAAACTGACCCTAGCCCCCCGACACATAAACTACTGCAGCATAAATACTGGAGGCTGAGACAAGATGACCATTGATATTGACTGTTATTGATGTAAAATATTACTAGGTCTTTATTAAGAGTTTATTCGGAAGATAACAGCTCTATAAATATTATGTGGTGGTGCCTGATTCTAGTTAATTACATTTACATGAATAGCTCAATCAGGTGATAATAATTACGAATCAATTATTTTATAGAATAGCATGTCATTTCACTTAATCCGGCATAGCCAAAGACATGACACCTGTCTGGACAACATACCTATGTGTGGGGATTTGCTTTCCCCTGTAATCCATACCGACTTTTGCTTAGGTAAGCTTGACTCCACTTTTGAAAACAAACACACAGAGCGAACAGGAGAAGCGCACTCTCTCTCTGTATGGAAAATAAGGGGAACATTAATGTCTAACAGACAGGATGAGGAGGGAAGCTACTGTGTGTGTGTGTGTGTGTGTGTGTGTGTGTGTGTGTGTGTGTGTGTGTGTGTGTGTGTGTGTGTGTGTGTGTGTGTGTGTGTGTGTGTGTGTGTGTGTGTGTGTGTGTGATTGTGTCTCCTGGGGGACGTGAGCCCTAGGACCATGCCTCAGGACTACCTGGCATGATGACTCCTTGCTGTCCCCAGTCCACCTGGCCGTGCTGCTGCTCCAGTTTCAACTGTTCTGCCTGTGGCTATGGAGTCCTGACCTTTTCACCGGAAGTGCTACCTGTCCCAGACCTATTAATTGACCATGCTGGTCATTTATGAACATTTGAACATGTTGGCCATGTTCTGTCATAATCTCCACCCGCCACAGCCAGAAGAGGACTGGCCATAGCAAGGGCTATATAAATACATTTGATTTGATTTCATTGCGATTGTGTGTGGGATTGTGTGTGATTGTGTGTGTGTGTGTGTGTGTGTGTGTGTGTGTGTGTGTGTGTGGTTGCATGTGTGATTGTGTGTGTGTGTCGTTGCATGTGTGATTGTGTGTGTGTGTGTGATTGTGTTTGTGATTATATGTGATTGTGTGGGATTGTTTGTGATTGTGTGTGTGTGTGTGTGTGTGTGATTGGGTGAGTGATCTCCCTGTCAGTGAGACATTTTTACACAGCCAAGCCTTCTAAGCACAACGCAGTGCAAGAAGATAAGTGGTTTTCAGTGTCTCTTGGGTGTAGACCAAAAAGACCCTTCTGTGCCCGTTACAGTAAAACAGTTGTTCAATTTGTTTCAATTTTAAAATGTGAAATGGCTTTTTTCAAATGAGAATTTCATGTCTTCAATTTAGAGTTTACATGTTAACACCACCTTTTCACAAGGGCTGGGACATTACCATTATTGCAATATTTCTTAGTAGCGAAACAAAACTCAAAGCAGATTTAACTTCTTTAGGATTTTTTATTTATTTAATTGAACCTTTATATAAACAGGCAAGTCATATAAGAACAAATTCTTATTTACAATGACGGCCTACCCCGGACAACACTGGGCCAATTGTGTGCCGCCCTATGGGACTCGCAAACGCAGTCGGATATGATTCAGCTTGGATTTGAAACAGGGACTGTAGTGACGCCTCTAGCACTGAGATGCAGTTTCTTAGAACGCTGTACTGAGCCCAATCATTGTGTTGTCATTCAGCGTCACATTTAGAATGCCAGGAGTGTGCAAAACTGTCGTCAAGGCAAGGGGTGGCTACTTTCAACAACAACAAAAAATTGCTTACTACTTTTTTGGTTACTACATGATTCCATATGTGCTATTTTCATAGGTTTTGATGTCTTCATCTACAATGTAGAAAATAGTAAAAACAAAGAAAAACCCTTGAATGAGTAAGTGTGTCCACACTTTTGACTGGTAGTGTAGATTGGAAGAGAGACGCAGTGTCTGCCCTCTCGTCTAATGTTTAAGACATTGATATTGGGAGACCTGCATTCTAATCCAGTCAGTTACAAAAAAAAGTGAAAATACATGTCTGAGTCACCATATTAATTCCTGCAACACAAACTCAATAAAGTTCTGGGACATTGTAAAGTCCATGGAGAATAAGAACACCTCCTCCCAACTGCCCACTGCACTAAGGATAGGAAATTCTGTCACCACCAATAAATCCACTATAATTGAGAATTTCAATAAGCATTTTTCTACGGCTGGCCATGCTTTCCACCTGGCCACCCCTACCCCGGTCAACAGCACTGCACCCCCCACAGCAACTCGCCAAAGCCTTCCCCATTTCTCCTTCTCCCAAAACCAGTCAGCTGATGTTCTGAAAGAGCTGCAAAATCTGGACCCCCACAAATCAGCCAGGCTAGACAATCTGGACCCTTTCTTCTAAACGTATCTGCCGAAATTGTTGCAAACCCTATTACTAACCTGTTCAACCTCTCTTTCGTGTCGTCTGAGATTCCCAAAGATTGGAAAGTTGCTGCGGTCATCCCCCTCTTCAAAGGGAGGGACACTCTTGACCCAAACCGCTACAGAGACATTACTGTGGAGCCGTCTTCATTGACCTGGAAAGACTTTCGACTCTGTCAATCAGCACATCCTCATCGGCAGACTCAACAGCCTTGGTTTCTCAAATGACTGCCTCGCCTGGTTCACCAACTACTTCTCTGACAGAGTTCAGTGTGTCAAATCTGAGGGCCTGTTGTCCGGGCCTCTGGCAGTCTCTATGGGGGTGCCACAGGGTTCAATTCTTGGGCTGACTCTCTTCTCTGTATATACAGTGCCTTGCGAAAGTATTCGGCCCCCTTGAACTTTGCGACCTTTTGCCACATTTCAGGCTTCAAACATAAAGATATAAAACTGTATTTTTTTGTGAAGAATCAACAACAAGTGGGACACAATCATGAAGTGGAACGACATTTATTGGATATTTCAAACTTTTTTAACAAATCAAAAACTGAAAAATTGGGCGTGCAAAATTATTCAGCCCCTTTACTTTCAGTGCAGCAAACTCTCTCCAGAAGTTCAGTGAGGATCTCTGAATGATCCAATGTTGACCTAAGTGACTAATTATGATAAATACAATCCACCTGTGTGTAATCAAGTCTCCGTATAAATGCACCTGCACTGTGATAGTCTCAGAGGTCCGTTAAAAGCGCAGAGAGCATCATGAAGAACAAGGAACACACCAGGCAGGTCCGAGATACTGTTGTGAAGAAGTTTAAAGCCGGATTTGGATACAAAAAGATTTCCCAAGCTTTAAACATCCCAAGGAGCACTGTGCAAGCGATAATATTGAAATGGAAGGAGTATCAGACCACTGCAAATCTACCAAGACCTGGCCGTCCCTCTAAACTTTCAGCTCATACAAGGAGAAGAGTGATCAGAGATGCAGCCAAGAGGCCCATGATCACTCTGGATGAACTGCAGAGATCTACAGCTGAGGTGGGAGACTCTGTCCATAGGACAACAATCAGTCGTATATTGCACAAATTTGGCCTTTATGGAAGAGTGGCAAGAAGAAAGCCATTTCTTAAAGATATCCATAAAAAGTGTTGTTTAAAGTTTGCCACAAGCCACCTGGGAGACACACCAAACATGTGGAAGAAGGTGCTCTGGTCAGATGAAACCAAAATTGAACTTTTTGGCAACAATGCAAAATGTTATGTTTGGCGTAAAAGCAACACAGCTCATCACCCTGAACACACCATCCCCACTGTCAAACATGGTGGTGGCAGCATCATGGTTTGGGCCTGCTTTTCTTCAGCAGGGACAGGGAAGATGGTTAAAATTGATGGGAAGATGGATGGAGCCAAATACAGGACCATTCTGGAAGAAAACCTGATGGAGTCGGCAAAAGACTCCATCAAAAGACTCTTGTCTTCCAACAAGACAATGATCCAAAACATAAAGCAAAATCTACAATGAAATGGTTCAAAAATAAACATATCCAGGTGTTAGAATGGCCAAGTCAAAGTCCAGACCTGAATCCAATCGAGAATCTGTGGAAAGAACTGAAAACTGCTGTTCACAAATGCTCTCCATCCAACCTCACTGAGCTCGAGCTGTTTTGCAAGGAGGAATGGGAAAAAATGTCAGTCTCTCGATGTGCAAAACTGATAGAGACATACCCCAAGCGACTTACAGCTGTAATCGCAGCAAAAGGTGGCGCTACAAGTATTAACTTAAGGGGGCTGAATAATTTTGCACGCCCAATTTTTCAGTTTTTGATTTGTTAAAAAAGTTTATGATGTGTAGTGAAGTGTATCAATGATGTCGCTCTTGCTGCTGGTGAGTCTCTGATCCACCTCTACACAGACGACACCATTCTGTATACTTCTGGCCCTTCTTTGGACACTGTGTTAACAACCCTCCAGACAAGCTTCAATGCCATACAAAGCCCCATATACTACCCACCACTGTGACCTGTACGCTCTCGTTGGCTGGCCCTCGCTTCATACTCGTTGCCAAACCCAATGGCTCCAGGTCATCTACAAGACCCTGCTAGGTAATGTCCTGCCTTATCTGTGCTTGCTGGTCACCATAGCTGCACCCACCCGTAGAACGTGTTACAGCAGGTATATCTCACTTGTCACCCCCAAAGCAAATTCCTCCTTTGGCCGCCTCTCCTTCCAGTTCTCTGTTGCCAATGACTCGAAAGAACTACAAAAATCTCCGAAACTGGAAACACTTATCTCCCTCGCTAGCTTTAACGACCAGCTGTCAGAGCAGCTCACAGATCACTGCACCTGTACATCGCCCATCTATAAATAGCCCAAACAACTACCCTCTTCCCCTACTGTATTTATTTATTTATTTTGCTCCTTTGAACACTAGTATTTCTACTTCACACACTCATCTACTGTCAAATCTACCATTCTATAATTGCTATATTGTATTTACTTTGCCACCATGGCCTATTTAATGCCTTTACCTCCCTTATCTCACCTCATTTGCTCACATTGTATATAGACTTATTTATCTACTGTATTATTGACTGTATGTTTGTTTTGCTCATTGTGTGTTGTTGTGTGTGTCGAGCTGCTTTGCTTTGTCTTGGCCAGGTCGCAGTTGTAAATGAGAACTTGTTCTCAAATTCCCTACCTGGTTAAATAAAGGTGAAATAAATACAAATAAATAAAATAACCTGAAAGGCCAAAAGGAAGAAGCCACTGCTCCGAAACCACCATAAAAAAGCCTACGGTTTGCAACTGCACATGGGGACAAAGATCAAAGATCGTACTTTTTGGAGAAATGTCCTCTGGACTGATGAAACAAAAATATAACTGTTTGTCCATAATGACCATTGTTATGATTGGAGGATTACAAGCTGAAGAACACCCTCCCAACCGTGAAGCGCGGGGGTGGCAGTATCATGTTGTTGGGGTGCTTTGCTGCAGGAGGGACTGGTGCACTTCACAAAATATATGGCATCATGAGGATGGAAAATTATTTGGATATATTGAAGCAACATCTCAAGACATCAGTCAGGAAGTTAAAGCTTGGTCGCAAATGGGTCTTCCAAATGGACAATGAATCCAAGCATATTTTGAAAGTTGTGGCAAAAGGGCTTAAGGACAACAAAGTAAAGGTATTGGACTGGCCATCACAAAGCCCTGACCTCAATCCCATAGAAAATGTTCAGGCAGAACTGAAAAAGCTTGTGCGAGCAAGGAGACCTACAAACCTGACTCAGTTTCATCAACTCTGTCAGGAGGAATGGGCCAAAATTCACCCAACTTATTGTGGGAAGCTTGTGGAAGGCTACCCAAAACATTTGACCCAAGTTAAACAATTTAAAGGCAATGCTACCAAATACTAATTGAGTGTATGTAAACTTCTGACCCACTGGGAATGTGATGGAAGAAATAAACGCTGAATAAATCATTCTCTCAAGTATTATTCTAACATTTCACATTCAAAAAAAAAAGTGGTGATCCTAACTGACCTAAAACAGGGACGTTTCACTAGGATTAAATGTCAGGAATTGTGAAAAACTAATATTAAATGTAATTGGCTAAAACTTCCAACTTCAACTGTACATATGAGATGAGTAATGTAAGGTATGTAAACATTATATAAAGTGGCATTGTTTAAAGTTGCTAGTGATACATTTATTACATGCAATTTGTATTATTATAGTGGCTAGAGATGAGTCAGTATGCTGGCAGCAGCTACTCAATGTTAGTGATGGCTGTTCAACAGTCTGATGGCCTTGAGATAGAAGCTGTTTTTCAGTCTCTCGTTCCCCCGATTTGATGCACCTGTACTGACCTCACCTTATGGATGATAGAGGGGTGAACAGGCAGTGGCTCGGGTGGTTGTTGTCTTTGATCTTTTTGGCCTTCCTGTGACATCGGGTGGTGTAGGTGTCCTGGAGGGCAGGTAGTTTTTCTCTGGTGATGCATTGTGCAGACCTCACTACCCTCTGGAGAGCCTTTCGTTTGTGGGCGGAGCAGTTGCTGTACCAGGCGGTGATACAGACCGACAGGATGCTCTCGATTGTGCATCTGTAAAAGTTTGAGTGTTTTTGGTAACAAGCCAAATTTCTTCAGCTGCTGCGCCTTCTTCACCACACTGTCTGTGTTGGTGGACCATTTCAGTTTGTACGCTGAGGAACTTAAAACTTTCCACCTTCTCCACTACTGTCACGTCGATGTGGATAGGGGGCTGCTCCCTCTGCTGTTTCACGATCATCTCCTTTGGTTTTTTGACATTGAGTGAGAGGTTATTTTCCTGATACACACACTACGAGGGCCCTCACCTCCTCCCTGTAGGCCATCTTGTCATTGTTGGTAATTAAGCCTACCACTGTAGTGTTGTCTGCAAACTTGATGATTGAATTGGAGGCGTGAATGGCCACACAGTCATGGGTGAACAGGGAGTACAGGAGAGGGCTGAGAATGCACGCATGTGGGCCCCCGGTGTTGAGGATCAGCAGGGTGGAGATGTTGTTTCCTACCCTCACCACCTGGGGGCGGCCCATCAGGAAGTCCAGGACCCAGTTGCACAGGGCGTGGTCGAGACCCAGGGTCGAGCTTAATGATGAGTTTGGAGGGTACTATGGTGTTAAATGCTGAGCTGTAGTCGCTGAACAGCATTCTTACATAGGTATTCCTCTTGTCCAGATGGATTAGGGCAGTGTGGTTGCCATTGCGTCGTCTGTGGACCTATTGGGGCGGTAAGCAAATTGGAGTGAGTCAAGGGTGTCAGGTATTGTGGAGGTGTTATGGTCCTTGACTAGTCTCTCAAAGCACTTCATGATGACGGATAGTCATTTTGCTCAGTTACCATAGCTTTCTTGGGCTTTCTTGGGATTATCTTGGTAGATAATGCGGTCGGCATTTGATTGTAAGGAATTCTATGTCAGGTAAACAAAATGACTTGAGTTCCTGTATGTTGTTATGATCACACCACATCTCGGTAACCTTTCTGGCGCAGGCGTTCCACTAACGACCCACCTCGACAACATCCGGTGAAATTGCAGAGCGACAAATTCAAAATGCACAAATCGTCATAGTAAACATTCATAAAAAATACAAGTGTTATACATCGGCTTAAAGATGAACTAAAGATGAGCTTTACGGCAAAAGCATACCATGCGATTATATGAGGACAGATCCCCGCTTACAAAAGCATACTGTCACACCCTGACCTTAGATATCTCTGTTTTCTATATATTTTGGTTAGGTCAGGGTGTGACTAGGGTGGGTACTCTAGTTTTTGTATGTCTAGGGATTATTGTATGTCTATGTTGGCCTGATATGGTTCCCAATCAGAGACAGCTGTTTATCGTTGTCTCTGATTGGGGATCATATTTAGGTAGCCATTTCCCTCATTTGTGTTGTGGGATCTTGTCTATGTAAAGTTGCCTTAGTGCACATCAGTAGCTTCACGTTTCGTTTGGTTGTTTGTTGTTTTGTTAGGTGAGTTTCAGTTTATAAAAATTATGTGGAACTCTAATCACGCTGCGCCTTGTTCCGATTCTTACGACGAATGTGACAGAAGATCCCACCCCCAACGGTCCAAGCAGCATGTTCATGAGGAGCAGGGATCCTGGGCCCGGGAGAAAAGTGAGTGGAGGACATCCTGGACCAGGGAGGAGATAATGGCAGGGGACAAGACCCTGCCATGGAAGCAGGCGGAGGCAGCGGAAGAGGAACGGCGACGATACGAGGGGACACGGCTAGCACGGAAGCCCGAGAGGCAGCTCCAAAAAAAATGTTTTGGGGGGAACACGGGGTGATTGGCGGAGGTATGGTTTAGACCTGAGCCAACTCCCCGTGCTTACCGTGGGGAGCGTGTGAATTGTCAGGCACCGTGTTATGCAGTGATGCGCACAATGTCTCCAGTGCACATTCATAGCCCAGTACGTTCTATTCCAGCTCCCCGCATTTGCGGAGCTAGAGTGGGCACCCAGCCAGGACGGTAGTGCCGGATCAGCGCTCCTGGTCTCCAGTACACCTCTTCGGACCAGGATATCCTTCGCCGGCTCTTCGTACTGCCAGTACGCCTTCCAGCCCAGTGCGTCCTGTGCCAGCGCCCCGCTCGTATCGAGCTAAAGTGAGCATCCAGCCAGGACCCATTGTGCCAGCTCTACGTTCCAGGTCTCCAGTGCACCTCCACAGTCCAGTACGTCCTGTGCCTCCTCTCTGCACTCGCCCTTAGGTGTGTGTCATCAGCCCGGTGCCACCTGTACTGGTCCCACGAATCAGGTCTCCAGTGCGCCTCCACAGTCCAGTACGTCCTGTCCCTCCTCTCCGCACTTGCCCTGAGGTGCGTGTCATCAGCCCAGTGCCACCTGTACCGGTCCCACGCATCAGACCTCCAGTGCGATCCACAGTCCAGAGCTTCCGGCGACAGTCCACAGTCCAGAGCTTCCGGCGACAGTTCCCATTCCAGAGATTCCGGCGACAGTTCCCAGTTCAGAGCTTCCGGCGACAGTTCCCAGTCCAGAGCTTCCGGTGACAGTTCCCAGTCCAGAGCTTCCGGCGATAGTTCCCAGTCCAGAGCTTCCGGTGACAGTTCCCAGTCCAGAGCTTCCGGCGAAAGTTTCCAGTCCGGAACCTCCAATGACGGTCCACAGTCCAGTACCTCCAACAACGGTCCACAGTACGAAACCTCCAACGATGGTCCCCAGTCCGGGGTCTCCGGCGACGCTTCCCAGTCCGGGGTCTCCTGCGACGGTCCCCAGTCCGGGGTCTCCAGTGACGGTCTCCAGCCTGGAGTCTCCGGCGACGGTCTCCAGTCCGGGGTCTTCGGCGATGATCACCAGTCCGGGTCGACTGGCGACGAGCTGCAGTCCAGAGCCTCCGCCGATGATCCGCAGTCCAGAGCCTCCGCCGATGATCCATGGTCCAGTTCCACAAAGTTGAGGGATCAGCATAAGGAGGGGGGGGGGCTGCATCCTGAACCGGAGCCGCCACCGAGGGTAGATGCCCACTCGGACCCTCCCGGTGGGGGGGGGGGGGGGGTACTGTCACGCCCTGACCTTAGATATCTCTGTTTTCCTATATATTTTGGTTAGGTCAGGGTGTGACTAGTTTTTGTATGACTAGGGTTTTTGTATGTCTACGGATTTGTGTATGTCCGTGTTGTGGGATCAGTAGCTCCACGTTTCATTTTGGTTGTTTGTTGTTTTGTTAGGTGAGTTTCAGTTCATTAAAATTATGTGGAACTCTACTCACGCTGCGCCTTGGTCCGATCCCTACGACGAACGTGACACATACAAACATTTTTCAACCAAGTAAAGGAATTTCAAAATTCAGAATCAGCGATAAAATTAATCACTTACCTTTGAAGATCTTCATATGGTTGCAATCACAAGAGTCCCAGCTAAACAATAAAAGTTCATTTTGTTCGATAAAATCCCTCTTTATATCCCAAAAACGAAGTTCTGTTGGCTCGTTCTGTTCAGTAATCCACTGGCTCCAAGGCGGTCAAAACAGGAATACATCCTAATAGTATCGGTGAAGTTTATCAAAACATGTCAAAAGATGTTTATAATTAATCCTCCGGTTGTCAATTGTCTAAATAATCGATAATGTTTCAACCGGACAATAGCGCATTCAATAGAAAGGAAAACAACGAAGGGCGCGCGCTCGGGCATCCGCGTAAACCAGCACTGCATGATTCTACAGTCCACTGACAGGTAGGTCTCATTCTTCTTCATTTTTCAGAAAACAAGCCTGAAACATAATCTACCAATTATATGCATATTCTAGCTTCTGGGCCTGAGTAACAGGAAGTCTACTTTGGGCACGCTTCTCATTTAGATGTCGAAATATGACCCCCAAACCATAGGAAGTTTTAATCATAAGGCATACCTCCCCGTCCTACTTCTTACCATAGAGATGTTTGTTTTTGTTGGCGCGATGCGTGAAGAAACCAGGTGGCTATACCGACTCTGATAACGTATCCCGAGTGAGCCATGTTTCCGTGAAACAAAGAACGTTACAATCTCTGATGTCTCTTTGGCAACCCTTGCTTGGATTTCTTCTACCTTGTTGTCAAGAGACTGGACATTGGCGAGTAGTATACTCGGGAGCGGTGTGCGATGTGTCCATCTACGGAGCCTGACCAGAAGACCGCTCCGTCTTCCCCTTCTGCGGCGCCGTTCTTTCGGTTCGCCGGCTGGGATCCGATCCATTGTTTTGGGTGGTGGACCAAACAGAGGATCCGCTTCGGGAAAGTCGTATACCTGGTCGTAATGTTGGTGAGTTGATGTTGCTCTTATATCCAATATTTCTTCCCGGCTGTATGTAATAAGACTTAAGATTTCCTGGGGTAACAATGTAAGAAATATGACAAAAAAATACAAAATACTGCATAGTTTCCTAGGAACGCAAAGCGAGGCGGCATCTCTGTCAGCGCCGTTGGTTGGTTGATGTTTTTCTTTTCTTTAAATGTAAATGTGAGTTCATGAACCACAGTTTCTTCCTCTGTAGATCTGCTGGAGAGTCTCCTGTGGTGTGTCGCTCCAGGCTTCAAACTGCTACTCTGCCTGTAGTTTCTGTATCCATCCCAAATGGCAAAGACTGAAGAAAACTAGAATCTCTCTTCTTGATCTCCTCTCCATAATATTGGTCAATATTTCAGGCTCTTGAAATCATCTCTCCCTCAATACCATCCCAATTTCATGACACATACTACATCATGACATATTATTACATTGACACTGGTAAAGAAAAATGGATGCTAAATTAATCAATGTTAATTACCTATTTGGAAAGCAGCATTGTGAGATCTGATTGTCTCTGCACTTGATGCCAGGAACCCAGTGTTAATCCTATCTCACCAGAGAGACAGTAGTTGGCTGCTGGTGGTGGCGTGCGTGTGTGTGCATGTGTGTGTGCATGTGTGTGTGGTGTGTGTGTCTGTGAGCTAAGGGAAAAGGAGGGACCAGCCTGTTTTTCCAAAGGTGTATTTGGTCATTAGTGAATGTTCCGAGGGAAATGTAGCTCAACATCCTAATAAGGCACATCTGAAATCACTGCTCTAGAAAATTACCACTCCTGTCTCTACGTACCAAGACTGTGCCAAGACTGGGGGGACTTCTAAGTGACTGTTTTTGCCTGTGATCAAACATGCATTACAGGTCGTCTTCAAAGCCCAGACGATGTGAGTGAGAGACGCTGGCAGAACAGGGCAGAGCTGGTGTAGGATCACTGAATAACACACCCCAGAGGAACACACACACACACACACACTCACACACACTCACACAAACAAATGAGCACAGACACAAAGACACCGGAGGACAACTCACATTCAGTCACTGTTGTTCCATGTCTTTTATCCCTATCAGTTATGAAGGTACACAATGGGAGCGTATTAACTAGATTAGGGCAAAGATATTATTTTATTTATCCAACATCAATTCTAAGTTAAACATGTCACAATAATATCCTCCTTCATGTTACTTATTCTGTTTCATCCGTTGAGATGCGTTTAATGTAACTGAAAGCTGTGCATCCCTGATGGCACCCTATTGCCTGTGGGCCCTGGTGGAAATGATGGCACCCTATTGCCTGTGGGCCCTGGTGGAAATGATGGCACCCTATTGCCTGTGAGCCCTGGTGGAAATGATGGCACCCTATTGCCTGTGGGCTCTGGTGGAAAAGATGGCACCATATTGCCTATGGGCCCTATAGAAATGAAGGCACGCTATTGCCTGTGGGCCCTGGTGGAAATGATGGCACCCTATTGCATGTGGGCCCTATAGAAATGATGGCACCCTATTGCCTGTGGGCCCTGGTGGAAATGATGGCACCCTATTGCCTGTGGGCCCTGGTGGAAAAGATAGCATCCTATTGCCTGTGGGCCCTATAGAAATGATGGCACCCTATTGCCTGTGGGCCCTGGTGGAAATGATGGCAACCTATTGCCTGTGGGCCCTGGTGGAAATGATGGCACCCTATTGCCTGTGGGCCCTGGTGGAAATAATGGCACCCTATTGCCTCTGGGCTCTGGTGGAAATGATGGCACCCTATTGCCTGTGGGCCCTGGTAGTAAATGGCGGCATATTATTATCTGTGGGCCGTGGTGGAAATGATGGCACCCTATTGACCGTGGGCCTTGGTAGTAAAATGGTGGCACCCTATTGCCTGTGGGCCCTGGTATAAACTAATGCCACCCTATTGCCTGTGGGCCCTGGTATAAACTAATGGCACCCTATTGCCTGTGGGCCCTGGTAGAAGCTAATGTACTATGGTGAATAGGGTGCTATTTGGGTTTAATTACACATCTGTTCAAAGTCACTCTGGGTTGCGTCCCAAACAGCACGCAGACTTATAATTGAGGAAATCGTACATCAGGTGGAAGAAACAAAAAAGGTGTAGGCCAAAGAGTGTCTTATACACCAGAATCTATAGAGTACATAGTGTATCATACACCAGAATCTATAGAGCATATAGTGTCTCATACACCAGAACCTATAGAGTATATCTTGTCTCATACACCAGAATCTATAGAGTATACAGTGTCTCATACACCAGAATCTATAGAGTATATAGTGTTTCATACACCAGAATCTATAGAGTATATAGTGTCTCATATACCAGAATCTATAGAGTATATAGTGTCTCATATACCAGAATCTATAGAGTATATAGTGTCTCATACACCAGAATCAATAGAGTATATAGTGTCTCATACACCAGAATCTATAGAGTATATAGTGTCTCATACACCAGAATCTATAGAGTATATAGTGTCTCATACACCAGAATCTTTAGAATATATAGTGTCTCATACACCAGAATCTTTAGAATATATAGTGTCTCATACACCAGAATCTATAGAGTATATAGTGTCTCATACACCAGAATCTATAGAGTATATAGTGTCTCATATACCAGAATCTATAGAGTATACAGTGTCTCATATACCAGAATCTATAGAGTATATAGTGTCTCATACACCAGAATCTTTAGAATATATAGTGTCTCATACACCAGAATCTATAGAGTATATAGTGTCTCATACACCAGAACCTATAGAGTATATAGTGTTTCATACACCAGAATCTATAGAATATATAGTGTCTCATACACCAGAATCTACAGAGTATATAGTGTCTCATACACCAGAATCTATAGAGTATATAGTGTCTCATACACCAGAACCTATAGAGTATATAGTGTCTCATACACCAGAATCTATAGAGTATATAGTGTCTCATATACCAGAATCTATAGAGTATATAGTGTTTCATACACCAGTATCTATAGAGTATATAGTGTCTCATACACCAGAATCTATAGATTATATAGTGTCTCATACACCAGTATCTATAGAGCATATAGTGTCTCATACACCAGAATCTATAGAGTATATAGTGTTTCATATACCAGAATCTATAGAGTATATAGTGTTTTATACACCAGTATCTATAGAGTATATAGTGTCTCATACACCAGAATCTATAGAGTATATAGTGTCTCATACACCAGAACCTATAGAGTATATAGTGTCTCATATACCAGAATCTATAGAGTATATAGTGTCTCATATACCAGAATCTATAGAGTATATAGTGTCTCATACACCAGAATCAATAGAGTATATAGTGTCTCATACACCAGAATCTATAGAGTATATAGTGTCTCATACACCAGAATCTATAGAGTATATAGTGTCTCATACACCAGAATCTTTAGAATATATAGTGTCTCATACACCAGAATCTTTAGAATATATAGTGTCTCATACACCAGAATCTATAGAGTATATAGTGTCTCATACACCAGAATCTATAGAGTATATAGTGTCTCATATACCAGAATCTATAGAGTATACAGTGTCTCATATACCAGAATCTATAGAGTATATAGTGTCTCATACACCAGAATCTTTAGAATATATAGTGTCTCATACACCAGAATCTATAGAGTATATAGTGTCTCATACACCAGAACCTATAGAGTATATAGTGTTTCATACACCAGAATCTATAGAATATATAGTGTCTCATACACCAGAATCTACAGAGTATATAGTGTCTCATACACCAGAATCTATAGAGTATATAGTGTCTCATACACCAGAACCTATAGAGTATATAGTGTCTCATACACCAGAATCTATAGAGTATATAGTGTCTCATATACCAGAATCTATAGAGTATATAGTGTTTCATACACCAGTATCTATAGAGTATATAGTGTCTCATACACCAGAATCTATAGAGTATATAGTGTCTCATACACCAGTATCTATAGAGCATATAGTGTCTCATACACCAGAATCTATAGAGTATATAGTGTTTCATATACCAGAATCTATAGAGTATATAGTGTTTTATACACCAGTATCTATAGAGTATATAGTGTCTCATACACCAGAATCTATAGAGTATATAGTGTCTCATACACCAGAACCTATAGAGTATATAGTGTTTCATACACCAGAATCTATAGAGTATATAGTGTCTCATATACCAGAATCTATAGAGTATATAGTGTTTCATACACCAGTATCTATAGAGTATATAGTGTTTCATACACCAGAATCTATAGAGTATATAGTGTCTCATACACCAGAATCTATAGAGTATATAGTGTTTCATACACCAGAATCTATAGAGTATATAGTGTCTCATATACCAGAATCTATAGAGTATATAGTGTTTCATACACCAGAATCTATAGAGTATATAGTGTCTCATACACCAGAATCAATAGAGTATATAGTGTCTCATACACCAGAATCTATAGAGTATATAGTGTCTCATACACCAGAATCTATAGAGTATATAGTGTCTCATACACCAGAATCTTTAGAATATATAGTGTCTCATACACCAGAATCTTTAGAATATATAGTGTCTCATACACCAGAATCTATAGAGTATATAGTGTCTCATACACCAGAATCTATAGAGTATATAGTGTCTCATATACCAGAATCTATAGAGTATACAGTGTCTCATATACCAGAATCTATAGAGTATATAGTGTCTCATACACCAGAATCTTTAGAATATATAGTGTCTCATACACCAGAATCTATAGAGTATATAGTGTCTCATACACCAGAACCTATAGAGTATATAGTGTTTCATACACCAGAATCTATAGAATATATAGTGTCTCATACACCAGAATCTACAGAGTATATAGTGTCTCATACACCAGAATCTATAGAGTATATAGTGTCTCATACACCAGAACCTATAGAGTATATAGTGTCTCATACACCAGAATCTATAGAGTATATAGTGTCTCATATACCAGAATCTATAGAGTATATAGTGTTTCATACACCAGTGTCTATAGAGTATATAGTGTCTCATACACCAGAATCTATAGAGTATATAGTGTCTCATACACCAGTATCTATAGAGCATATAGTGTCTCATACACCAGAATCTATAGAGTATATAGTGTTTCATATACCAGAATCTATAGAGTATATAGTGTTTTATACACCAGTATCTATAGAGTATATAGTGTCTCATACACCAGAATCTATAGAGTATATAGTGTCTCATACACCAGAACCTATAGAGTATATAGTGTTTCATACACCAGAATCTATAGAGTATATAGTGTCTCATATACCAGAATCTATAGAGTATATAGTGTTTCATACACCAGTATCTATAGAGTATATAGTGTTTCATACACCAGAATCTATAGAGTATATAGTGTCTCATACACCAGAATCTATAGAGTATATAGTGTTTCATACACCAGAATCTATAGAGTATATAGTGTCTCATATACCAGAATCTATAGAGTATATAGTGTTTCATACACCAGAATCTATAGAGTATATAGTGTCTCATACACCAGAATCTATAGAGTATATAGTGTTTCATACACCAGAATCTATAGAGTATATAGTGTTTCATACACCAGAATCTATAGAGTATATAGTGTTTCATACACCAGAATCTATAGAGTATATAGTGTTTCATACACCAGAATCTATAGAGTATATAGTGTTTCATACACCAGTATCTATAGAGTATATAGTGTTTCATACACCAGAATCTATAGAGTATATAGTGTTTCATACACCAGAACCTATAGAGTATATAGTGTCTCATACACCAGAATCTATAGAGTATATAGTGTCTCATATACCAGAATCTATAGAGTATATAGTGTTTCATACACCAGTATCTATAGAGTATATAGTGTCTCATACACCAGAATCTATAGAGTATATAGTGTCTCATACACCAGTATCTATAGAGCATATAGTGTCTCATACACCAGAATCTATAGAGTATATAGTGTTTCATATACCAGAATCTATAGAGTATATAGTGTTTTATACACCAGTATCTATAGAGTATATAGTGTCTCATACACCAGAATCTATAGAGTATATAGTGTCTCATACACCAGAACCTATAGAGTATATAGTGTTTCATACACCAGAATCTATAGAGTATATAGTGTCTCATATACCAGAATCTATAGAGTATATAGTGTTTCATACACCAGAATCTATAGAGTATATAGTGTCTCATACACCAGAATCTATAGAGTATATAGTGTTTCATACACCAGAATCTGTAGAGTATATAGTGTCTCATATACCAGAATCTATAGAGTATATAGTGTTTCATACACCAGAATCTATAGAGTATATAGTGTCTCATACACCAGAATCTATAGAGTATATAGTGTTTCATACACCAGAATCTATAGAGTATATAGTGTTTCATACACCAGAATCTATAGAGTATATAGTGTTTCATACACCAGAATCTATAGAGTATATAGTGTTTCATACACCAGAATCTATAGAGTATATAGTGTTTCATACACCAGTATCTATAGAGTATATAGTGTTTCATACACCAGAATCTATAGAGTATATAGTGTTTCATACACCAGAATCTATAGAGTATATAGTGTTTCATACACCAGTATCTATAGAGTATATAGTGTTTCATACACCAGAATCTATAGAGTATATAGTGTTTCATACACCAGAATCTATAGAGTATATAGTGTTTCATACACCAGAATCTATAGAGTATATAGTGTTTCATACACCAGTATCTATAGAGTATATAGTGTTTCATACACCAGAATCTATAGAGTATATAGTGTTTCATACACCAGTATCTATAGAGTATATAGTGTTTCATACACCAGAATCTATAGAGTATATAGTGTCTCATACACCAGTATCTATAGAGTATATAGTGTCTCATACACCAGAATCTATAGAGTATATAGTGTCTCATACACCAGAACCTATAGAGTATATAGTGTTTCATACACCAGAATCTATAGAGTATATAGTGTCTCATATACCAGAATCTATAGAGTATATAGTGTTTCATACACCAGAATCTATAGAGTATATAGTGTCTCATACACCAGAATCTATAGAGTATATAGTGTTTCATACACCAGAATCTATAGAGTATATAGTGTCTCATACACCAGTATCTATAGAGTATATAGTGTTTCATACACCAGTATCTATAGAGTATATAGTGTCTCATACACCAGAATCTATAGAGTATATAGTGTCTCATACACCAGTATCTATAGAGCATATAGTGTCTCATACACCAGAATCTATAGAGTATATAGTGTTTCATATACCAGAATCTATAGAGTATATAGTGTTTTATACACCAGTATCTATAGAGTATATAGTGTCTCATACACCAGAATCTATAGAGTATATAGTGTCTCATACACCAGAACCTATAGAGTATATAGTGTTTCATACACCAGAATCTATAGAGTATATAGTGTCTCATATACCAGAATCTATAGAGTATATAGTGTTTCATACACCAGAATCTATAGAGTATATAGTGTCTCATACACCAGAATCTATAGAGTATATAGTGTTTCATACACCAGAATCTGTAGAGTATATAGTGTCTCATATACCAGAATCTATAGAGTATATAGTGTTTCATACACCAGAATCTATAGAGTATATAGTGTCTCATACACCAGAATCTATAGAGTATATAGTGTTTCATACACCAGAATCTATAGAGTATATAGTGTTTCATACACCAGAATCTATAGAGTATATAGTGTTTCATACACCAGAATCTATAGAGTATATAGTGTTTCATACACCAGAATCTATAGAGTATATAGTGTTTCATACACCAGTATCTATAGAGTATATAGTGTTTCATACACCAGAATCTATAGAGTATATAGTGTTTCATACACCAGAATCTATAGAGTATATAGTGTTTCATACACCAGTATCTATAGAGTATATAGTGTTTCATACACCAGAATCTATAGAGTATATAGTGTTTCATACACCAGAATCTATAGAGTATATAGTGTTTCATACACCAGAATCTATAGAGTATATAGTGTTTCATACACCAGTATCTATAGAGTATATAGTGTTTCATACACCAGAATCTATAGAGTATATAGTGTTTCATACACCAGTATCTATAGAGTATATAGTGTTTCATACACCAGAATCTATAGAGTATATAGTGTCTCATACACCAGTATCTATAGAGTATATAGTGTCTCATACACCAGAATCTATAGAGTATATAGTGTCTCATACACCAGAACCTATAGAGTATATAGTGTTTCATACACCAGAATCTATAGAGTATATAGTGTCTCATATACCAGAATCTATAGAGTATATAGTGTTTCATACACCAGAATCTATAGAGTATATAGTGTCTCATACACCAGAATCTATAGAGTATATAGTGTTTCATACACCAGAATCTATAGAGTATATAGTGTCTCATATACCAGAATCTATAGAGTATATAGTGTTTCATACACCAGAATCTATAGAGTATATAGTGTCTCATACACCAGAATCTATAGAGTATATAGTGTTTCATACACCAGAATCTATAGAGTATATAGTGTTTCATACACCAGAATCTATAGAGTATATAGTGTTTCATACACCAGAATCTATAGAGTATATAGTGTTTCATACACCAGAATCTATAGAGTATATAGTGTTTCATACACCAGTATCTATAGAGTATATAGTGTTTCATACACCAGAATCTATAGAGTATAGTGTTTCATACACCAGAATCTATAGAGTATATAGTGTTTCATACACCAGTATCTATAGAGTATATAGTGTTTCATACACCAGAATCTATAGAGTATATAGTGTTTCATACACCAGAATCTATAGAGTATATAGTGTTTCATACACCAGAATCTATAGAGTATATAGTGTTTCATACACCAGTATCTATAGAGTATATAGTGTTTCATACACCAGAATCTATAGAGTATATAGTGTTTCATACACCAGTATCTATAGAGTATATAGTGTTTCATACACCAGAATCTATAGAGTATATAGTGTCTCATACACCAGAATCTATAGAGTATATAGTGTTTCATACACCAGTATCTATAGAGTATATAGTGTTTCATACACCAGAATCTATAGAGTATATAGTGTTTCATACACCAGTATCTATAGAGTATATAGTGTTTCATACACCAGAATCAATAGAGTATATAGTGTCACATACACCAGTATCTATAGAGCATATAGTGTCTCATACACCAGAATCTATAGAGTATATAGTGTTTCATACACCAGTATCTATAGAGTATATAGTGTTTCATACACCAGAATCTATAGAGTATATAGTGTTTCATACACCAGTATCTATAGAGTATATAGTGTTTCATACACCAGTATCTATAGAGTATATAGTGTTTCATACACCAGAATCTATAGAGTATATAGTGTTTCATACACCAGAATCTATAGAGTATATAGTGTTTCATACACCAGAATCTATAGAGTATATAGTGTTTCATACACCAGTATCTATAGAGTATATAGTGTTTCATACACCAGAATCTATAGAGTATATAGTGTTTCATACACCAGAATCTATAGAGTATATAGTGTTTCATACACCAGAATCTATAGAGTATATAGTGTTTCATACACCAGTATCTATAGAGTATATAGTGTTTCATACACCAGAATCTATAGAGTATATAGTGTTTCATACACCAGTATCTATAGAGTATATAGTGTTTCATACACCAGAATCTATAGAGTATATAGTGTCTCATACACCAGAATCTATAGAGTATACAGTGTTTCATACACCAGTATCTATAGAGTATATAGTGTTTCATACACCAGAATCTATAGAGTATATAGTGTTTCATACACCAGTATCTATAGAGTATATAGTGTTTCATACACCAGAATCAATAGAGTATATAGTGTCTCATACACCAGTATCTATAGAGCATATAGTGTCTCATACACCAGAATCTATAGAGTATATAGTGTTTCATACACCAGTATCTATAGAGTATATAGTGTTTCATACACCAGAATCTATAGAGTATATAGTGTTTCATACACCAGAATCTATAGAGTATATAGTGTTTCATACACCAGAATCTATGTAGTATATAGTGTTTCATACACCAGTATCTATAGAGTATATAGTGTTTCATACACCAGAATCTATAGAGTATATAGTGTTTCATACACCAGAATCTATAGAGTATATAGTGTTTCATACACCAGTATCTATAGAGTATATAGTGTTTCATACACCAGTATCTATAGAGTATATAGTGTCTCATACACCAGAATCTATAGAGTATATAGTGTCTCATACACCAGTATCTATAGAGCATATAGTGTCTCATACACCAGAATCTATAGAGTATATAGTGTTTCATACACCAGTATCTATAGAGTATATAGTGTTTCATACACCAGAATCTATAGAGTATATAGTGTTTCATACACCAGAATCTATAGAGTATATAGTGTTTCATACACCAGAATCTATAGAGTATATAGTGTTTCATACACCAGTATCTATAGAGTATATAGTGTTTCATACACCAGAATCTATAGAGTATATAGTGTCTCATACACCAGAATCTATAGAGTATATAGTGTTTCATACACCAGTATCTATAGAGTATATAGTGTCTCATATACCAGAATCTATAGAGTATATAGTGTCTCATACACCAGTATCTATAGAGTATATAGTGTTTCATACACCAGAATCTATAGAGTATATAGTGTTTCATACACCAGAATCTATAGAGTATATAGTGTTTCATACACCAGAATCTATAGAGTATACAGTGTTTCATACACCAGAATCTATAGAGTATATAGTGTTTCATACACCAGAATCTATAGAGTATATAGTGTTTCATACACCAGAATCTATAGAGTATATAGTGTTTCATACACCAGAATCTATAGAGTATATAGTGTTTCATACACCAGTATCTATAGAGTATATAGTGTTTCATACACCAGAATCTATAGAGTATATAGTGTTTCATACACCAGAATCTATAGAGTATATAGTGTTTCATACACCAGAATCTATAGAGTATATAGTGTCTCATACACCAGAATCTATAGAGTATATAGTGTTTCATACACCAGAATCTATAGAGTATATAGTGTCTCATACACCAGAATCTATAGAGTATATAGTGTTTCATACACCAGAATCTATAGAGTATATAGTGTTTCATACACCAGAATCTATAGAGTATATAGTGTTTCATACACCAGAATCTATAGAGTATATAGTGTCTCATATACCAGAATCTATAGAGTATATAGTGTTTCATACACCAGTATCTATAGAGTATATAGTGTCTCATACACCAGAATCTATAGAGTATATTGTGTCTCATACACCAGAACCTATAGAGTATGTAGTGTCTCATACACCAGAATCTATAGAGTATATAGTGTCTCATATACCAGAATCTATAGAGTATATAGTGTTTCATACACCAGTATCTATAGAGTATATAGTGTCTCATACACCAGAATCTATAGAGTATATAGTGTCTCATACACCAGAACCTATAGAGTATATAGTGTCTCATACACCAGAATCTATAGAGTATATAGTGTCTCATACACCAGAATCTATAGAGTATATAGTGTCTCATATACCAGAACCTATAGAGTATATAGTGTTTCATACACCAGAATCTATAGAGTATATAGTGTTTCATACACCAGAATCTATAGAGTATATAGTGTTTCATACACCAGTATCTATAGAGTATATAGTGTTTCATACACCAGAATCTATAGAGTATATAGTGTTTCATACACCAGAATCTATAGAGTATATAGTGTCTCATACACCAGAATCTATAGAGTATATAGTGTTTCATACACCAGAATCTATAGAGTATATAGTGTTTCATACACCAGAATCTATAGAGTATATAGTGTCTCATACACCAGAATCTATAGAGTATATAGTGTTTCATACACCAGAATCTATAGAGTATATAGTGTTTCATACACCAGAATCTATAGAGTATATAGTGTTTCATACACCAGAATCTATAGAGTATATAGTGTTTCATACACCAGTATCTATAGAGTATATAGTGTTTCATACACCAGAATCTATAGAGTATATAGTGTTTCATACACCAGAATCTATAGAGTATATAGTGTTTCATACACCAGAATCTATAGAGTATATAGTGTCTCATACACCAGAATCTATAGAGTATATAGTGTTTCATACACCAGAATCTATAGAGTATATAGTGTTTCATACACCAGAACCTATAGAGTATATAGTGTTTCATACACCAGAATCTATAGAGTATATAGTGTTTCATACACCAGAATCTATAGAGTATATAGTGTTTCATACACCAGAATCTATAGAGTATACAGTGTCTCATACACCAGAATCTATAGAGTATATAGTGTTTCATACACCAGAATCTATAGAGTATATAGTGTTTCATACACCAGAATCTATAGAGTATATAGTGTTTCATACACCAGAACCTATAGAGTATATAGTGTTTCATACACCAGAATCTATAGAGTATATAGTGTTTCATACACCAGAATCTATAGAGTATATAGTGTTTCATACACCAGAATCTATAGAGTATACAGTGTCTCATACACCAGAATCTATAGAGTATATAGTGTTTCATACACCAGAATCTATAGAGTATATAGTGTTTCATACACCAGAATCTCCAATGATGAGTCATCAGTCCAACAATCAGCTTTTATAAAGAAAAACATAATAGAGAGTTAGAGTTAGATTGAATAACTGTTTTCAAATAGAAACACGTAACATTCATTGACATAATAAAGTAGTTAAGAGGCCATTTCAGAGCTTCATATGTTTTGTTTATGTCATGTTGAGAAATAAAACCAGATCATGGTAACAAGATTGAGCAATGATATAGCAGGCTTTTACTTGAGGCAATTCTTTCCCAGGGGTGAGTTTGACTCTGCCACGGTGTGAAAAGTGATTATGACTGACGGTTAAGAGTCAGAAAGAGATTGACGGGAATAATTTCCCCTGACAGATACATTTAGTTTAGCAGCATAGAGACAGCCATGGGTGGCCATGTTTTTTTAGCAGGAAGAAATGCAGAGACATTCATTGAGATAACCATTTGTACATTATCCTTTTGTACATTGTTACAACACTGTATATATATACTGTATGTGTAATATGACATTTGTAATGTCTTTATTGTTTTGAAACTTCTGTATGTATAATGTTTACTGTTCATTTTTGATTGTTTATTTCACTTTTGTATATTATCTACTTCACTTGCTTTGGCAATGTTAACAGATGTTTCCCATGCCAATAAAGCCCCTTGAATTGAATTGAGATAACAGGAAATCAGTTACACACACACACACGCTTGCACACCCACACCCACATGCACACTAACACACGTGCACACTAACACATGCGCACACACACACACACACACACACACACACACACACACACACACACACACACACACACACACACACACACACACACACACATACACATACACATACACACACACACACACACACACACACACACACACACACACACACACACACACACACATACACATACACATACACATTCACATACACACACACACACACACACACACACACACACACACACACACACACACATACACATACACATACACACACACACACACACACACACACACACACACACACACACACACACACACACACACACACTATTAAACCCTTCGATAGTGTGCTCAAGGAACACAACAGACAATCACACTGAGATTACAGTGCTTTCAGGAAGTATTCAGATCCCTTGACTTTGTCCACATTTTGTTGTGTTAAAGCCTGAATTTAAAATGGGTTAAATTGAGATGTTGTGTCACTGGCCTACACACAATGACCCCGTCATTTCAAAGTGGAATAATGTTTTTGGAAATGTTTACAAATTACTTTTTTTTAAATATATATATATATTTTGTACAATTGCTAGGACCCATTTCTCAATAAACTCTTCACACAATTCTAACCAAATTTCAGCTTGGCACAGCAGTTAATTTCACAACCAAAATGCACTAAAACTACCAAAACACTTCATACATGTCTCAAATCAACTCATTCTTCCATAACACTAGCAAAGGTTGTCACCCAACAAGCACACGTTGTCACTCATAAAACAACGACCTAAAAAAAACACTAACAACAGGTAGCATTATACAATGTTTTCTTCTGTAAAATGTCTTTAGAAAACAACAATGACACCTCTCTACTGTTTAGAATTCACTGCAGTATATGTAACAGGAATTCATCCGACATGATGCAATATGCTTCAATATCTTTTTTTGGCATTGAGTGATTCCAAAAATACAATAAAGTGTATAAACACCATCTACCGATACAGATACAGTAGCAATGCTAGTCAACCCTGTCTTCTGCATTGGGCCACAGGTTCTCATCCACATTACTTCTTATGTCATCTTGGGCAATACACCTAGGAAAGAATCTTATGGCATGCCTAGTCTATCCCTGGCAATCTTTTGCAGATATGTCCAGGCATCCAGCATTCATTGCGTCCAGGAGGGACATTTGATCATGTGGATGGTGGTCATAGACCTTCCACCTCCATGGGGAAAATAATTCCTCTATGGGGTTGAGGAATGGCAACAAAGGTGGGAGGAAATGTGACACTATCCCCGGAGGGACTGCAAACCACTCTGTGACTGCATGGGAGTGGTGAAATGTCACATTGTCCTATACAATTACAAACGTTGGCTGATTTCGCCTGTTGGCACCCCTCTGGCTCCGGACATCCACTGTGGCTCTTTTCCCCAATCACATTCCTTCCTCGCCGCCGTGTTTTGGCCAAGTTGAAACCAGCCTCATCCACAAAGATGAATAAGTGGGGTGTTTGACTGGCTTCAATCTACATGACTCTCTAAAATACATCCACAAGGCAACATAGGAGTTAGGTTATTACTGTACTTTACATTATACCTAAAAACATGCCATTGTGTTCCTCTGCCCTGTTTAGTTTTTGTTCAAAACCAGTTCTGTATTTTATAGTCATCTTATTTGGGCTTCTGGTTTCTGAGTTTCTTGACTCGTTCAGAGTTTCTCTCAAAGGTAAAAACTGCTTCATCCTGACTTGATGTTGTTTCAGGACTCTAGAAATAGTTGTTTTGGTTACATTGTGAATATTTCCAAATGTAATGTTGTCTGCCAACACTGTCCCAAATCTCTGTGTTTTATGCCATTGTTTCTGATGACGATATAAACGATGGCAGTTTCCTGCTCAGCAGTGAATATCCTACCTCTCCCGCCTGTGGGAGGTAACCGTTGGGTCCTAAGCAGAAATACAAAAACAATTACACACAAGTGGGTTTGGAGGCTTTGCTCAATTTACTTCTGTAATGTGCAGTTCAGTCAGAAGCCCTTGCAGAATGCACATCTCACCTGTTGCTTTGCTAGAAATGTCTCACAATAGATGCCACTGTTGAGCGCAGCAGATTTGTCTGCACTCTCAGACCAGCCTCTTTCATTGATAGACCATGATATATTACATGATCAGTTATAGTAGCCCTAATCTCATCTGAGACGACAACTCTTGATCTTCCTCTCAGTCTTCTTCCACCACGCATACATACTCCTCTTCCTCTCCCAGCCACTCTTCTTCCTCTGCCAGCCACTTCTCTATCTGTGTCTGGTTCCATGTTTACATTACACTGCAGCATTCTGTACCCTTTTGTATAGATGGTAATGACACTGACACCTGTGTAGGTGTTCAGCTACAATGGGAATCAGCTGTGGTTGGTCTAATTGTTTTGATAGTATTTCATTTTTTAGTTTTGGAATATATTTCAATATGGTATTACTGTAGAAATGTAGCAAATTGCTGACTTATTCAATGTTGTGTTGTGTTAAAGATTTCAACTTAAATGTAACAGTTTTGAAAAGATGTAAACATGTAAATTGGCCTGTAGATACATAGAGTTTTGGTGGTGGTTGTGTCTGAGTAAGAAAATAATTCATGAAATTTGAAAGATGTAGTCATTGAAGGCATTTTGTTACATAAGCAATGAAAAATGATCCACAGTTTAGGCCTGCTGACGTAACCTAAGTATTGAGAAATGGGTCCTAGCGATTGTAAAATACTGTAACACAAAATCCAAAGCTGAAATGTCTTGAGTCAGTATTTGTTATAGCAAGCCTAAACAATTTTAGGAGGAATACAAAATCACACAATACGTTACATGTACTGCAATAATAGTGTTTCACATGATTTTTGAATGACTACTTCAGCTCTGTAACCTAAACATACAAGCAGTGCATTTCAATCACAGATTCAACCACAAAGACCAGGGAGGTTTTCAAATGCCTCGCAAAGAAAGGCCCCTTTTGGTAGATGGGTAAAAAAATGCTGACATGTATTATCCCTTTGAGCATGGTGAAGTTAATTACACTTTGGATGGTGTAACAATACACCCAGTCAATAGAAAGATACAGGCTTCCTTCCTAACTCAGTTGCCGGAGAGGAAGGAAACCGCTCAGGGATTTCACCATGAGGCCGATGGTGACTTTAAACAGATACAGAGTTTAATGGCCGTGATAGGAGAAAACAGAGTATGGATGAAGACTGTAGTTACTCCACAATACTAACCTAATTGACAGAGAGGAAAGAAGGAAGCCTTTACAGGATACAAATATTCCAAAACAAGCATTCTCTTTGCAACAAGGCACTAAAGTAATACTGCAAAAGATTGTGGCAAAGCAATTGGAGCAAATCCAAAGCAACACGTTACTGAGTACCACTCCATATTTTCAAGCATAGTGGTGGCTGCATCATGTTATGGGTATTTTTGTAATCGTTAAGGACTGGGGAGTTTTTCAAGACAAAAAATAAACAGAATAGACTTTAAGTACTGGCAAAATCCTAGAGGAAAACCTGGTTCAGTCTGGTTTCCACCAGAGACTGGGAGATAAATTCACCCTTCAGCAGGACAATGACCTGAAACACAAGCCCAAATCTACACTGGAGTTGATTATCAAGAAGACAGTTAATGATCCTGAGTAGCCGAGTTAGTTTCAACCTAAATATACTTGAAAATCTATGGAAAGACCTGAAAATGGTTGTCTAGCAATGATCAACAACCAATTTGGCAGATTTTTCACATAGTCAGCTCAGGGATTAGAACCATCAAACTTTCAGTTACCAGCCGAATGCTCTTAACCACTAGGCTACCTGTTAACTGCCTGGTGCCCAATCAATAAGCATATAGTTCGTAAAGGGCTCGTAAGTAAGCGTTTTGCGGTAAAGTCTACACCTGTTGTATTTTTCACAAAAATACGATTTGATTTGATATTCGGTATGGTACCATAAACCTCATACTGTTGGTAAAGCGTGTTGACCAAATTATCCAAATCCCGGAATTTGCAACAGCATCACTTTAAAGCTAGCAACTGACTAACACAACAATGCCTAAAGCCAACAACTGGCTAACCCCACAATGCCTAAAGCCAACAACTGGCTAACCCCACAATGCCTAAAGCCAACAACTGGCTAACCCCACAATGCCTAAAGCCAACAACTGGCTAACCCCACAATGCCTAAAGCCAACAACTGGCTAACCCCACAATGCCTAAAGCCAACAACTGGCTAACCCCACAATGCCTAAAGCCAACAACTGGCTAACCCCACGATGCTTAAAGCCACCAATTGACTAACACAACAATGCCTAAAGCCAACAACTGGCTAACCCCACAATTCCTAAAGCCAACAACTGGCTAACCCCACAATGCCTAAAGCCAACAACTGGCTAACCCCACAATGCCTAAAGCCAACAACTGGCTAACCCCACAATGCCTAAAGCCAACAACTGGCTAACCCCACAATGCCTAAAGCCAACAACTGACTAACACAACAATGCCTAAAGCCAACAACTGACTAACACAACAATGCCTAAAGCCAACAACTGGCTAACCCCACAATGCCTAAAGCCAACAACTGGCTAACCCCACAATGCCTAAAGCCAACAACTGACTAACACAACAATGCCTAAAGCCAACAACTGGCTAACCCCACGATGCTTTAAGCCAACAACTGGCTAACCCCACAATGCCAAAAGCCAACAACTGGCTAACCCCACGATGCTTAAAGCCACCAATTAAGCCCACAATGCTCAAATCCACCAATTAACACCTCCATGCTTATAGCTAGCAACTGGCTAACCCAACAATGCATATAGCTAGCAACTGGCTAACCCCACAATGCTTAAAGCCACTGACTGGCTAACCACATAATGCTTAAAGCCAGTGACTGGCGAATCCCACAATGCTTAAAGCCAGTGACTGGCTAACCCCACAATGCTTAAAGCCAGTGACTGGCGAACCCCACAATGCTTAAAGCCAGTGACTGGCTAACCCCACAATGCTTAAAGCCAGTGACTGGCGAACCCCACAATGCTTAAAGCCAGTGACTGGCTAACCCCACAATGCTTAAAGCCAGTGACTGGCTAACCCCACAATGCTTAAAGCCAGTGACTGGCGAACCCCACAATGCTTAAAGCCAGTGACTGGCTAACCCCACAATGCTTAAAGCCAGTGACTGGCTAACCCCACAATGCTTAAAGCCAGTGACTGGCCAGTAAAACATAAAGTAAAGTGATCCACATGCAAGTGGCACTTTGGGGATCCTATTTTTTTATGCTGAAACATTGTGGTGTTAATTGGTGGCTTTGAGCACTGTGGGGTTAATTGCTGGCTTTAAGTATTGTAGGGTTATCCAGTCACTGGCTTTAAGCATTGTGGGTTTAGCCAGGTGGTGGCTTTGAGCATTGTGGGGTTAGTCAGTTGCTAGCTCAGCAACGGAGGCTGAATGGAACCATTATGTCCTCTGGAGCCTCCAGTCAGGTTGAAAGGTTAATCTATCTCTCCAATTGGTTTCTTGATTCAAGAGAAAATTCTGCATAATGAAAATTATGCAAAAACGTTAACATGTATTGTAGAGAGTGAGGGGGAGGCTCCCAGGGGCCATACTGCAGTGTCTCTGTCTGTCTGTTCATCTGTCCGGCTCTCCTTTGATCATGAAAGGACTATTAATTAAGAAAAACCTTTCAACACTTCAGGATCGGACCTTTTCTTTCAATTTTCGCCTAAAATGACAAACCCAAATGTAACTGCTTGTATCTCCGGCTCTGAAGCTAGGCATATTCTTGGTACCATTTGAAAGGAAACACTTTGAATTTTATGAAAGGTGGAAGTAATGTAGGAGAATATATCTGATAAAACAACGTTCTTTGGACATTTGATGTGCCATCATCTTTGAAATGCAAGAGAAAGGCCATCATGTATTATTCCAGCCCAGGTGCCATTTAGATTTTGGTCAATAGATGGCGGCAGTGTATGTGCAAAGTTTTAGACTGATCCAATGAACCATTTAATTACTGTTAAACATTTTGTATCAAGACTGCCCAATTGTGCCTAATAGACTGCCCTATTGTGCCTAATTGACTTATTAATAACTTTTCATGTTCAAAATTGTCCACTCTCCTCAAACAATAGCATGGCATTCTTTCACTGTAATAGCTACTGTAAATTGGACAGTGCAGTTAGATTAACAGGCATTTAAGCTTTCTGCAATATCAGATATGTCTATGTCCTGGGAAATGGTCTTGTTACTTACAATCTCATAAAACGTCATCGCATTAGCCTACGTTCACTCAACCGTCCTGTGGAAGGGACACCAATCCCGAAGAAGTTTTAAGATCCCGAAGAAGTTCTGTCTTTCCAGAATGTGTGTGTATGTCTCTGTGAGTATGTGTGTGTGTGTGTGGGGGGGGGGGGGGGGGGGGGGGGGTGTTAGTGTGTGTTGGTACTTCTCTGTGTGTGTTATTTCTCTCCATGGTTTATTCATCTCCCAAGAATTTAGCAACAGAGTTCAGTTGCCATGCTATCATCAGGTGCTGACAAATTCCACAAGGTTCTTCGTTGTACTGCAACACACAACAGCCACTACAAACAGGCTCCTAATTATGGCTGCAAAGACAGTCAGGCTCCTAACTAGGGCTACAAAGACAGTCGGGCACCTAACTAAAGCTACAAAGACAGACAGGCTCCTAACTAGGGCTACAAAGACAGTCGGGCTCCTAACTAGGGCTACAAAGTTAGTCGGGCTCCTAACTAGGGCTACAAAGACAGTCGGGCTCCTAACTAGGGCTACAAAGACAATCAGGCTCCTAACTATGTCTACAAAGACAGACAGGCTCCTAACTAGGGCTACAAAGACAGTCAGGCACCTAACTAGGGCTACAAAGACAGTCGGGCTCCTAACTAGGGCTACAAAGACAGACAGGCTCCTAACTAGGGCTGCAAAGACAGACAGGCTCCTAACTAAGGCTACAAAGACAGTCAGGCTCCTAACTAGGGCTACAAAGACAGTCAGGCTCCTAACTAGGGCTACAAAGACAGACAGGCTCCTAACTAGGGGTGCAAAGACAGTCAGGCTCCCAAATAGGGCTGCAAAGACAGTCAGGCTCCTAACTAGGGCGACAAAGACAGTCAGTCTCCTAACTAGGGCTACAAAGACAGTCAGGTTCCTAACTAGGGCTACAAAGACAGTCAGGCTCCTAACTAGGGCTACAAAGATAGTCGGGCTCCTAACTAGGGCTACAAAGACAGTCAGGCTCCTAACTATGGCTACAAAGACAGTCAGGCTCCTAACTAGGGCTACAAAGACAGACAGGGCTACAGGCCCTTCTTTTTTTATATTTCGGTTCAGAGTACAGACTGCGGATCCGATATTGTAACAACAAATGTCTTTCCAGAATGTGTGTGTATGTCTCTGTGAGTGTGTGTGTGTGTGTGGGGGGGGGGGGGGGGTGTTAGTGCGTGTTGGTACTTCTCTGTGTGTGTTATTTCTCTCCAAGGTTTATTCATCTCCCAAGAATTTAGCAACAGAGTTCAGTTGCCATGCTATCATCAGGTGCTGACAAATTCCACAAGGTTCTTCGTTGTACTGCAACACACAACAGCCACTACAAACAGGCTCCTAATTATGGCTGCAAAGACAGTCAGGCTCCTAACTAGGGCTACAAAGACAGTCGGGCTCCTAACTAGGGCTACAAAGAGAGACAGGCTCCTAACTAGGGCTACAAAGACAGACAGGCTCCTAACTAGGGCTACAAAGACAGTCGGGCACCTAACTAGGGCTACAAAGACAGTCGGGCTCCTAACTAGGGCTACAAAGTTAGTCAGGCTCCTAACTAGGGCTACAAAGACAGTCGGGCTCCTAACTAGGGCTACAAAGACAATCAGGCTCCTAACTATGTCTACAAAGACAGACAGGCTCCTAACTAGGGCTGCAAAGACAGACAGGCTCCTAACTAGGGCTACAAAGACAGCCAGGCACCTAACTAGGGCTACAAAGACAGTCGGGCTCCTAACTAGGGCTACAAAGACAGACAGGCTCCTAACTAGGGCTGCAAAGACAGACAGGCTCCTAACTAAGGCTACAAAGACAGTCAGGCTCCTAACTAGGGCTACAAAGACAGTCAGGCTCCTAACTAGGGCGACAAAGACAGTCAGTCTCCTAACTAGGGCTAAAAAGACAGTCGGGCTCCTAACTAGGGCTACAAAGACAGTCAGGCTCCTAACTAGGGCTACAAAGATAGTCGGGCTCCTAACTAGGGCTACAAAGACAGTCAGGCTCCTAACTATGGCTACAAAGACAGTCAGGCTCCTAACTAGGGCTACAAAGACAGACAGGCTCCTAACTAGGGCTGCAAAGACAGAGAGGCTCCTAATTAGGGCTACAAAGACAGCCGGGCTCCTAATTAGGGCTACAAAGACAGTCAGGCTCCTAACTAGGGCTACAAAGACAGACAGGCTCCTAACTAGGGCTGCAAAGACAGTCGGGCTCCTAATTAGGGCTGCAAAGACAGTCGGGCTCCTAATTAGGGCTGCAAAGACAGTCAGGCTCCTAACTAGGGCTACAAAGACAGTCGGGCTCCTAACTAGGGCTACAAAGACAGACAGGCTCCTAACTAGGGCTACAAAGACAGACAGGCTCCTAACTAGGGCTACAAAGACAGTCGGGCACCTAACTAGGGCTACAAAGACAGTCGGGCTCCTAACTAGGGCTACAAAGTTAGTCAGGCTCCTAACTAGGGCTACAAAGACAGTCGGGCTCCTAACTAGGGCTACAAAGACAATCAGGCTCCTAACTATGTCTACAAAGACAGACAGGCTCCTAACTAGGGCTGCAAAGACAGACAGGCTCCTAACTAGGGCTACAAAGACAGCCAGGCACCTAACTAGGGCTACAAAGACAGTCGGGCTCCTAACTAGGGCTACAAAGACAGACAGGCTCCTAACTAGGGCTGCAAAGACAGACAGGCTCCTAACTAAGGCTACAAAGACAGTCAGGCTCCTAACTAGGGCTACAAAGACAGTCAGGCTCCTAACTAGGGCGACAAAGACAGTCAGTCTCCTAACTAGGGCTAAAAAGACAGTCGGGCTCCTAACTAGGGCTACAAAGACAGTCAGGCTCCTAACTAGGGCTACAAAGATAGTCGGGCTCCTAACTAGGGCTACAAAGACAGTCAGGCTCCTAACTATGGCTACAAAGACAGTCAGGCTCCTAACTAGGGCTACAAAGACAGACAGGCTCCTAACTAGGGCTGCAAAGACAGAGAGGCTCCTAATTAGGGCTACAAAGACAGCCGGGCTCCTAATTAGGGCTACAAAGACAGTCAGGCTCCTAACTAGGGCTACAAAGACAGACAGGCTCCTAACTAGGGCTGCAAAGACAGTCGGGCTCCTAATTAGGGCTGCAAAGACAGTCGGGCTCCTAATTAGGGCTGCAAAGACAGTCAGGCTCCTAACTAGGGCTACAAAGACAGACAGGCTCCTAACTAGGGCTGCAAAGACAGTCGGGCTCCTAATTAGGGCTGCAAAGACAGTCGGGCTCCTAATTAGGGCTGCAAAGACAGTCAGGCTCCTAACTAGGGCTGCAAAGACAGACAGGCTCCTAACTAGGGCTACAAAGACAGTCAGGCTCCTAACTAGGGCTACAAAGACAGTCAGGCTCCTAACTAGGGCTACAAAGATAGTCGGGCTCCTAACTAGGGCTACAAAGACAGTCAGGCTCCTAACTATGGCTACAAAGACAGTCAGGCTCCTAACTAGGGCTACAAAGACAGACAGGGCTACAGGCCCTTCTTGTTTTATATTTGGGTTCAGAGTACAGACTGCGGATCCGATATTGTAACAACAAGTGTTTTTATAATAACTGAAATGATGGTTATTGAAGTGGCCTGTGTTAGTTTGGTTCTTATGGTATTGAAATAAGAATAATAAATATATATTTTTTTTACTGGAAACGGCTACTTAAAATGATGGTTCACCCAAATTAAAAAAAATGGCAAATTGGTTCTCTGGTTCTCTGTTCCCTGTAAGCAGTCTATGGACAAGGTGTGAAAGCAATGAATTATTTCCCTGGCTCTGATTCCAATTTCTAACGTTTTAACAGTTGTGGCACGAATCCCAATCAAGGTAATCGACCGACATAAGCATTTTTAGCGTTTGCCCATAAACTGCTTAGAGGGTAAGGAAACCAGTGTGTTCATTTGTAATTTTGGGTGAATTATCCATGAAAAATTTATTTTGATAGAGAAGTCTTTTAGAGCCTTGCCACAGTGTATATATATATACATATGTATAGTTATATATTTATATAGTTGTATATTTATATAGTTATATATTCATATAGCTATATATTCGTATAATTATATATGTATATAGTTATATATTTACATATTCATATAGTTATATATTTATATAGTTATATAATTATACAGTTATATAGTTATATATTCATATAGTTATATATTCATATAGTTATATAATTATACAGTTATATAGTTATATATTCATAGTGTTATATATTCATAGTGTTATATATTCAAAAGTTATATATTCATATAGTTATATATTCATATAGTTATATAGTTATATATTCATATAGTTATATAGTTATATATTCATATAGTTATATAGTTATATATTCATATAGTTATATAGTTATATATTCATATAGTTATATAGTTATATATTCATATAGTTATATAGTTATATATTCATATAGTTATATAGTTATATATTCATATAGTTATATAGTTATATATTCATATAGTTATATAGTTATATATTCATATAGTTATATAGTTATATATTCATATAGTTATATAGTTATATATTCATATAGTTATATAGTTATATATTCAAAAGTTATATATTCATATAGTTATATATTTATATATTCATATAGTTATATAGTTATATATTCATATAGTTATATATTCATATAGTTATATATTCATATAGTTATATAGTTATATATTCATATAGTTATATAGTTATATATTCTTATAGTGTAACGGCGTTCTTCATTTGTAGAAAGAGAGTCGGACCGAAATGCAGCGTGGTGGTTACTCATGTTCTTTAATGAAGAAAAAGCGATACATGAAATAACTTAATAAATACAAAACAACAAACGGAACGTGAAACCTAATACAGCCTATCTGGTGACACAACACAGAGTCAGGAACAATCACCCACGAAAGACAAAGCGAAACTCAGGCTACCTAAATACAGTTCCCAATCAGAGGCAACGAGAATCACCTGACTGCTGATTGAGAACCGCCTCAGGCAGCCAAGCCTATACAACACCCCTAATCAGCTGCGATCCCAAATACTACAAACCCCAATATGAAATACAATAACATAAACCCCTGTCACACCCTGGCCTGACCAAATATATAACGAAAACACAAAACACAATGACCAAGGCGTGACATATAGTTACATATTCATATAGTTATATAATTATATAGTTTATATAAAACTACATGTAACATAAAGGTGGGAAGTGGCATACACTAAATCCTCTATATCTGCTATTACACTTAGAAGTCAATGTTATCTATTCTCAAATAACGATTTATAACACGTTTACTAGGATGTGCGATCCCGTATTGAAGATTTCTAGTATGTCAAAATATATCCATGACGGTGGTGTTTTTGGACCATTGGAAATGAATGTTGAACGTTACGTTTATATTCCGTGAGCTTAAGTTGAAAATGATGCTTTCGCTTCCTGTTGATGGTCTAGTGTCAGAAAACATCGTTTTAAAGTGTCCAAATCAGTAACTAATATGCAGAAACAGTTTGTGATATATTGAAAACCTAAACATACAATGTATTATCTACACATATACGTGCAATAATAGTAATCATGATAACAATGACATCACTGGTTGAAGAACAACCTGCAGAGCACAGTCAGCGACATTTTTGTTGCATTTTTATATGGAGGGGAACACCAAGACAGAAAGAGAAATGCAACCCTGTTTTTTCAAACACTCATATCGATTATTACATTGAAATCAATTGCGAGAGGGGGAAGACGAGAGAGAGAGGGGGGAGATGAGGTTGAATGAGGTTGAATGATGTCCTGTTAAAAGTAACACTGCTCAATACAAAAACCACACAGAATCTGGGAGTAATGTTTAAAGAACATCACTGGTTAGAGGTTAGTTTGTAGAACACAGCTAGCAACATAGAAGACAGCTAGCAACATAGAACACAGCTAACAACATAGAAGACAGCTAGCAACATAGAAGACAGCTAGCAACATAGAACACAGCTAGCAACATAGAAGACAGCTAGCAACATAGAACACAGCTAACAACATTTTTAGGTGTTGCATTTTGATTCAAGTCGTTCGCCAACGTGGTAGGTGTGAGTGCTGTTTAGAATAACACTATTTAACGGGCCACACGGAATCTTGGAATAACCTATACATGATTGGTTAGATGAAAACTTGTAGAAGGCCGATATCTATGTTTTGGAATGATGGATGTTGATCGTGGGAGCCTGCTATCACGGAAAAAGTGAACAAACCACTTTTTTTTGTTAGTTAACGAAGAAGGATAGTATATCAACAGCGACAACGGTCGGCTGCTATTTAAGTGATAGTTTGAGTGTAAAATACGTATATTGGTGTGTGGCCAGTGATTTTGTAGAGAGACTGCCCCGAATTTGCCTTTTCAGATAATTAACTCTGTATTCTAAATCCCAGCGTCTCAACGTGTCAATTTGGGATGATAGTTTATGTTGCCTATTGAAACCAATCAGACTGTTTAAAAATGCCCTCAAAAACATTTTAACCAGGAACTGTTAGACTAAAGCCTCCTCTATAGTGTCTCTGCAGCACTGTTAGACTAAAGCCTCCTCTATAGTGTCTCTGCAGCACTGTTAGACTAACGCCTCCTCTATAGTGTCTGCAGCTGGCTGAACATTGGACTGTTTGTTACCTAACACAACCAAGACTTTGCCCCAGTTCTTATAAAGTATGTGACTAAGCATTGAGTCATATTGGGTTGTTTCTCTCCCATTTACACCCCCCCCCGGAAAAGCCAATACTGGGTTATTTTAAGTTGGCAGGGGAGAGACCTAGAATGACTCAATGCTTAGTCACATACTTTATAAGAACTGGGGTAAAGTCTTGGTTGTTTTAGGTCCTGCTGTACAAACAGCTTGTGGCTAGCCAAGATTGACCTTCAATTTCAGTCCCTGAGATCCTTAGAAACTCTCTTTCATTAAAACCTCTTTGGGATAGGGTGCAGCATTTTCACTTTTGGAAAAATAGTGTGCCCAATTTCAGGTTCCTGCTACTCATGCCAAAAATATAAGATATGCATAATATTAGTAGATCTGGATAGAAAACACTCTGAAGTTTCTAAAACTGTTTGAATCACGTCTGTGAGTATAACAGAACTTATGTAGCAGACAAAACCCTGAGGACTAACCGTTCAGAATCTTTCTTTTTTTAGGTCTCTGTCTGTTCAGTGAGTTCTCGTTGGGAAACGGTATTTCTTAGGAACTGGTTTTCAGTTTGGAAGCTGTTTTTTTCTGGATCAAACACACTTTATAAATTGACATTTGGATATATATGGATGGAATTAATCGAACAAAACGACCAATTGTGATGTTTATGGGACATATTGGAGTGCCAACAAAAGAAGCTCGTCAAAGGTAAGGCATGTTTTATATTTTATTATTTCATTAAGTCATACTAACTGGTCTCACCACAGAAGCCATGGAGCTGCCACTTTCAAGGAGAGGGACAATAATCCCGGATGCCTATAAGAAATCCCTCCATGACATCAGACGAACCATCCAACAGGTGTCAATACAGGCCTAACACTGAATCCTAATACACCGGCTCTGACGCTCGTCTGATGTGGTAGGGCTTGCAAACTATTACGGACTACAAATGAAAACCCAGCCGCGAGCTGCCTAGTGATGTGAGCCTACCAGAAAATAACTGAAGGAAGGAAGAAAATAAGGGAAGGAAGGAAAGGAAGGAAGGAAAGGAAAGGAAAGGAAAGGAAAGGAAAGGAAAGGAAAGGAAAGGAAAGGAAAGGAAAGGAAAGGAAGGATAGGAAGGAAGGATAGGAGTGAAGAAAGAAAGGGGGTAAAGAAGGAATGAAGGAAGAAGAAAATGACTGAAGGAAGGAAGAAAATAAGGGAAGGAAGGAAAGGAAGGAAGGAAAGGAAGGAAGGATAGGAAGGAAGGAAGGAAGAGGGTAACGAAGGAAGAAGAAAATAACTGAAGGAAGGAAGAAAATAAGGGAAGGAAGGGAAGGGAAGGGAAGGGAAGGGAAGGGAAGGAAGGATAGGAAGGAAGGATAGCAGGGAAGAAAGAAAGGGGGTAACGAAGGAATGAAGGAAGAAGAAAATAACTGAAGGAAGGAAGAAAATAAGGGAAGGAAGGAAAGGAAGGAAGGAAGGATAGGAAGGAAGGAAGGAAGGAAGGATAGGAGGGAAGAAAGAAAGGGGTTAACGAAGGAATGAAGGAAGAAGAAAATAAGGGAAGGAAGGAAAGGAAGGAAGGAAAGGAAGGAAGGATAGGAAGGAAGGATAGAAAGGGAGGGAAAACAGACAAACATAACATACAGACAGAATCAAGCGAGTAAGTAAAGGAATCTATCTAAATATGCATTACCGGTGAGCAGGTGTCTCATCTCGTCGTTGAGATAATTACTGAGCTTAATTTAGAGGTTTAAATCACCATGTAAAGGACTGGGAGATACTCTTTCTGTAGCTTCATCCCTGACTTCTGATACAAAGGCTTTGTCCCAAATGACATCTTATTCCCTATATTGTGTACTACTTTGGTATTGAAATTGATTTCGGATCCCCATTAGGTCCTGCTAAGGCAGCAGCTACTCGTCCTGGGTTAATTATGGATCCTCATTAGTTCCTGCCAAGGCATCAGCTACTCGTCCTGGGTTAATTATGGATCCTCATTAGTTCCTGCTAAGGCAGCAGCTACTCGTCCTGGGTTAATTATGGATCCCCATTAGGTCCTGCTAAGGCAGCAGCTACTCGTCCTGGGGTTTATTATGGATCCCCATTAGTTCCTGCCAAGGCATCAGCTACTCGTCCTGGGTTAATTATGGATCCCCATTAGTTCCTGCCAAGGCAGCAGCTACTCGTCCTGGGGTTTATTATGGATCCCCATTAGTTCCTGCTAAGGCAGCAGCTACTAGTCCTGGGTTAATTATGGATCCCCATTAGGTCCTGGTAAGGCAGCAGCTACTCGTCCTGGGTTAATTATGGATCCTCATTAGTTCCTGCCAAGGCATCAGCTACTCGTCCTGGGTTAATTATGGATCCTCATTAGTTCCTGCTAAGGCAGCAGCTACTCGTCCTGGGTTAATTATGGATCCCCATTAGGTCCTGCTAAGGCAGCAGCTACTCGTCCTGGGTTAATTATGGATCCTCATTAGTTCCTGCCAAGGCATCAGCTACTCGTACTAATGATTGTGTCCTTTAACGATGGCCAGATATCCCGTCCCTTGCTGAGAAACTCTGGCAGTGTCCCAAATGGGACACTATTCCCTATATAGTGCACTTACTTTGAATAATGTTCCCTATAGGCCCTGGTCATGTACGGTAAGCAATGTACGGTAAACGAAGGTGCTTCCCATAGTCGGCTCCTATGCAGCATAAATACCCACCCTAATAAAACGGGTTCAATATTTTTTGAAATAATACAAAATGACTAGTTTCATTACTGTCCATTTTAGTCATTTAGCAGATGCTCTTATCCAGAGCCACTTACAAGAGCAATTAGGGTTAAGTGCCTTGCTCAATGGCACATCGGCAGATTTCTTTCACCTAGTCGGCTCTGATTCTAACCAGCAACATTTCAGTTACAGGTCCAACGGTATTAACTGCTATGCTACCTGCCAACTTTTTTTCCCCCTCCTTGGAAACGGGCTGGTTCCCCTTCTCTCTCTCTCTCCCTCCTTGGAAACGGGCTGGTTCCCCTTCTCTCTCTCTCTCTCCCTCCTTGGAAATGAGCTGGTTCCCTCTCCCTCCTTGGAAATGGGCTGGTTCCCCTTCTCTCTCTCTCTCTTCCTCCTTGGAAACGGAATGGTTCCCCTTCTCTCTCTCTCTCTCCCTCCTTGGAAACGGGCTGGTTCCCCTTCTCTCTCTCTCTCCCTCCTTGGAAACGGGCTGGTTCCCCTTCTCTCTCTCTCTCTCTCTCCCTCCTTGGAAACGGGCTGGTTCCCCTTCTCTCTCTCTCTCTCCCTCCTTGGAAATGGGCTGGTTCCCCTTCTCTCTCTCTCTCTCCCTCCTTGGAAATGTCCTGGTTCCCCTTCTCTCTCTCTCTCTCTCCCTCCTTGGAAATGAGCTGGTTCCCCTTCTCTCTCTCTCTCTCTCTCTCCCTCCTTGGAAATGGGCTGGTTCCCCTTCTCTCTCTCTCTCTGTCTCTCTCTCCCCCTCCTTGGAAACGGTCTGGTTCCCCTTCTCTCTCTCTCTCTCTCCCTCCTTGGAAATGGGCTGGTTCCCCTTCTCTCTCTCTCTCTCTCTCTCCCTCCTTGGAAACGGTCTGGTTCCCCTTCTCTCTCTCTCTCTCCCTCATTGGAAACGGGCTGGTTCCCCTTTTCTCTCTCTCTCTCCCTCCTTGGAAACGGGCTGGTTCCCCTTCTCTCTCTCTCTCTCTCTCTCTCTCTCTCTCCCTCCTTGGAAATGGGCTGGTTCCCCTTCTCTCTCTCTATCTCTCTCCCTCCTTGGAAATGGGCTGGTTCCCCTTCTCTCTCTCTCTCTCTCTCTCTCTCTCTCTCCCTCCTTGGAAACGGGCTGGTTCCCCTTCTCTCTCTCTCTCTCGCTCTCTCTCTCTCTCTCTCTCTCTCTCTCTCTCTCTCGCTCTCTCTCTCTCTCTCTCTCTCTCTCTCTCTCTCTCTCTCTCTCTCTCTCTCTCTCTCACTCCACATGACTAGTCTGCACGCCCTGACATTTCACTTAGTCTGCTTCTAGAATAGCATCCTACTCCCTATATAGTGCACTACTTTTGACCGGAAAGGAACCCTATTCCCTACATAGTGCTATGGGCTCTGGTCAAAAGTAGTGCACTATATAGGGAATCATTTTGGGATGGAACCATAATCATTTGTACACACAAAACCAAACCAGCAAAGCTGTGGAGAGAGAAAACATGCATTATCTTAGTAATTAGCCTCAAAATAAGCAAGTGGTCCTGCCTCTAGGGAATACTTCCCATTGCTGTCCGTGGTCCTGCCTCTTGGGAATACTTCCCATTGCTGTCCGTGGTCCTGCCTCTAGGGAATACTTCCCATTGCTGTCCGTGGTCCTGCCTCTTGGGAATACTTCCCATTGCTGTCCGTCGTCCTGCCTCTTGGGAATACTTCCCATTGCTGTCCGTGGTCCTGCCTCTTGGGAATACTTCCTATTGCTGTCAGTGGTCTTGCCTCTGGGGAATACCTCCCATTGTTGTCCGTGGTCCTGCCACTAGGGAATACTTCCCATTGCTGTCCGTGGTCCTGCCTCTAGGGAATACGTCCCATTGCTGTCCATGGTCCTGCCTCTTGGGAATACCTCCCATTGCTGTCCGTCGTCCTGCCTCTTGGGAATACTTCCCATTGCTGTCCGTGGTCCTGCTTCTTGGGAATACTTCCTATTGCTGTCCGTGGTCCTGCCTCTGGGGAATACCTCCCATTGCTGTCTGTGGTCCTGCCTCTTGGGAATACTTCCTATTGCTGTCTGTGGTCCTGCCTCTAGGGAATACTTCCCATTGCTGTCCGTGGTCCTGCCTCTAGGGAATACGTCCCATTGCTGTCCATGGTCCTGCCTCTTGGGAATACCTCCCATTGCTGTCCGTGGTCCTGCCTCTTGGGAATACTTCCTATTGCTGTCCGTGGTCCTGCCTCTTGGGAATACTTCCTATTGCTGTCTGTGGTCCTGCCTCTTGGGAATACTTCCTGTTGCTGTCCGTGGTCCTGCCTCTTGGGAATACTTCCTATTGCTGTCCGTGGTCCTGCCTCTTGGGAATACTTCCTATTGCTGTCAGTGGTCTTGCCTCTGGGGAATACCTCCCATTGTTGTCCGTGGTCCTGCCACTAGGGAATACTTCCCATTGCTGTCCGTGGTCCTGCCTCTAGGGAATACGTCCCATTGCTGTCCATGGTCCTGCCTCTTGGGAATACCTCCCATTGCTGTCCGTCGTCCTGCCTCTTGGGAATACTTCCCATTGCTGTCAATGGTCCTGCTTCTTGGGAATACTTCCTATTGCTGTCCGTGGTCCTGCCTCTGGGGAATACCTCCCATTGCTGTCTGTGGTCCTGCCTCTTGGGAATACTTCCTATTGCTGTCTGTGGTCCTGCCTCTAGGGAATACTTCCCATTGCTGTCCGTGGTCCTGCCTCTAGGGAATACGTCCCATTGCAGTCCATGGTCCTGCCTCTTGGGAATACCTCCCATTGCTGTCCGTGGTCCTGCCTCTTGGGAATACTTCCTATTGCTGTCCGTGGTCCTGCCTCTTGGGAATACTTCCTATTGCTGTCCGTGGTCCTGCCTCTTGGGAATACTTCCTATTGCTGTCTGTGGTCCTGCCTCTTGGGAATACTTCGTATTGCTGTCCGTGGTCCTGCCTCTTGGGAATACTTCCTATTGCTGTCCGTGGTCCTGCCTCTGGGGAATACCTCCCATTGCTGTCTGTGGTCCTGCCTCTTGGGAATACTTCCTATTGCTGTCTGTGGTCCTGCCTCTAGGGAATACTTCCCATTGCTGTCCGTGGTCCTGCCTCTGGGGAATACTTCCCATTGCTGTCCGTGGTCCTGCCTCTGGGGAATACCTCCCATTGCTGTCCGTGGTCCTGCCTCTTGGGAATACTTCCCATTGCTGTCCGTGGTCCTGCCTCTTGGGAATACTTCCCATTGCTGTCCGTGGTCCTGCCTCTGGGGAATACCTCCCATTGCTGTCCGTGGTCCTGCCTCTGGGGAATACCTCCCATTGCTATCTGTGGTCCTGCCTCTGGGGAATACCTCCCATTGCTGTCCGTGGTCCTGCCTCTTGGGAATACCTCCCATTGCTGTCCGTGGTCCTGCCTCTAGGGAATACTTCCCATTGCTGTCCGTGGTCCTGCCTCTTGGGAATACTTCCCATTGCTGTCCGTGGTCCTGCCTCTTGGGAATACCTCCCATTGCTGTCCGTGGGCCTGCCTCTGGGGAATACCTCCCATTGCTGTCCGTCGTCCTGCCTCTTGGGAATACTTCCCATTGCTGTCCGTGGTCCTGCCTCTTGGGAATACTTCCTATTGCTGTCAGTGGTCTTGCCTCTGGGGAATACCTCCCATTGTTGTCCGTGGTCCTGCCACTAGGGAATACTTCCCATTGCTGTCCGTGGTCCTGCCTCTAGGGAATACGTCCCATTGCTGTCCATGGTCCTGCCTCTTGGGAATACCTCCCATTGCTGTCCGTCGTCCTGCCTCTTGGGAATACTTCCCATTGCTGTCCGTGGTCCTGCTTCTTGGGAATACTTCCTATTGCTGTCCGTGGTCCTGCCTCTGGGGAATACCTCCCATTGCTGTCTGTGGTCCTGCCTCTTGGGAATACTTCCTATTGCTGTCTGTGGTCCTGCCTCTAGGGAATACTTCCCATTGCTGTCCGTGGTCCTGCCTCTAGGGAATACGTCCCATTGCTGTCCATGGTCCTGCCTCTTGGGAATACCTCCCATTGCTGTCCGTGGTCCTGCCTCTTGGGAATACTTCCGTTTGCTGTCCGTGGTCCTGCCTCTTGGGAATACTTCCTATTGCTGTCTGTGGTCCTGCCTCTTGGGAATACTTCCTATTGCTGTCCGTGGTCCTGCCTCTTGGGAATACTTCCTATTGCTGTCCGTGGTCCTGCCTCTTGGGAATACTTCCTATTGCTGTCAGTGGTCTTGCCTCTGGGGAATACCTCCCATTGTTGTCCGTGGTCCTGCCACTAGGGAATACTTCCCATTGCTGTCCGTGGTCCTGCCTCTAGGGAATACGTCCCATTGCTATCCATGGTCCTGCCTCTTGGGAATACCTCCCATTGCTGTCCGTCGTCCTGCCTCTTGGGAATACTTCCCATTGCTGTCCGTGGTCCTGCTTCTTGGGAATACTTCCTATTGCTGTCCGTGGTCCTGCCTCTGGGGAATACCTCCCATTGCTGTCTGTGGTCCTGCCTCTTGGGAATACTTCCTATTGCTGTCTGTGGTCCTGTCTCTAGGGAATACTTCCCATTGCTGTCCGTGGTCCTGCCTCTAGGGAATACGTCCCATTGCTGTCCATGGTCCTGCCTCTTGGGAATACCTCCCATTGCTGTCCGTGGTCCTGCCTCTTGGGAATACTTCCTATTGCTGTCCGTGGTCCTGCCTCTTGGGAATACTTCCTATTGCTGTCCGTGGTCCTGCCTCTTGGGAATACTTCCTATTGCTGTCTGTGGTCCTGCCTCTTGGGAATACTTCCTATTGCTGTCCGTGGTCCTGCCTCTTGGGAATACTTCCTATTGCTGTCCGTGGTCCTGCCTCTGGGGAATACCTCCCACTGCTGTCTGTGGTCCTGCCTCTTGGGAATACTTCCTATTGCTGTCTGTGGTCCTGCCTCTAGGGAATACTTCCCATTGCTGTCCGTGGTCCTGCCTCTGGGGAATACTTCCCATTGCTGTCCGTGGTCCTGCCTCTGGGGAATACCTCCCATTGCTGTCCGTGGTCCTGCCTCTTGGGAATACTTCCCATTGCTGTCCGTGGTCCTGCCTCTTGGGAATACTTCCCATTGCTGTCCGTGGTCCTGCCTCTGGGGAATACCTCCCATTGCTGTCCGTGGTCCTGCCTCTGGGGAATACCTCCCATTGCTATCTGTGGTCCTGCCTCTGGGGAATACCTCCCATTGCTGTCCGTGGTCCTGCCTCTGGGGAATACCTCCCATTGCTGTCCGTGGTCCTGCCTCTTGGGAATACTTCCCATTGCTGTCCGTGGTCCTGCCTCTTGGGAATACTTCCCATTGCTGTCCGTGGTCCTGCCTCTGGGGAATACCTCCCATTGCTATCTGTGGTCCTGCCTCTGGGGAATACCTCCCATTGCTGTCCGTGGTCCTGCCTCTGGGGAATACCTCCCATTGCTGTCCGTGGTCCTGCCCCTTGGGAATACTTCCCATTGCTGTCCGTGGTCCTGCTTCTTGGGAATACTTCCCATTGCTGTCCGTGGTCCTGCCTCTGGGGAATACCTCCCATTGCTGACCGTGGTCCTGCCTCTTGGGAATACTTCCCATTGCTGTCTGCTGTCCTGCCTCTGGGGAATACCTCCCATTGCTGTCCGTGGTCCTGCCTCTGGGGAATACCTCCCATTGCTATCTGTGGTCCTGCCTCTGGGGAATACCTCCCATTGCTGTCCGTGGTCCTGCCTCTTGGGAATACCTCCCATTGCTGTCCGTGGTCCTGCCTCTTGGGAATACCTCCCATTGCTGTCCATGGTCCTGCCTCTAGGGAATACTTCCTATTGCTGTCCATGGCCCTGCCTCTGGGGAATACTTCCTATTGCTGTCTGTGGTCCTGCCTCTAGGGAATACTTCCTATTGCTGTCCGTGGTCCTGGCAGTCAGAAAACACAGAAACCTCGCAGCTACATACTGTCCATTCACCATTTAACCCCTGAAACTGCTACAATACACACACAACCACACACACACACACACACACACACACACACACACACACACACACACACACACACACACACACACACACACACACACACACACACACACACACACACACACACACACACACACACACACACTTCCTCCTGCAGAGATATGAACAACACAACTGAATGTGCTTTTGAAGTGTACTGTGCTTCTGCTCCTCACAGGTAGCTGTTCTGCAGCTTAGTCTCTGAATGAGAGAGGGTTTTTCCAAGTGAGGAAAATCTACAGTGTATAAACACAGGCCAACAAAATGAAGTTATTCATTGGGTTTTTATTTAAATCCCCATGATCTGTTATTGTAGCAGTAGTTGGTCTGTCTGTGAACCAGAATCTGGGTTTAAAGGAAACATTGAATACGGCGATTCATCTTTAAGCAGCCATTCAACTTGCCAGTCACCAGCTTATCAAGCTTAATACATACATTCATACTTACCGAATAATGGTAAGAGTGCATGTGACAAAATCCACCTCTTCTGCACCTCCTGCAATCTTACTAATGTAAGTAAAATACACAGAATAAAACCTGTCTACAAGCATGGTGAAAGCGTTGCCTATAATATCTATTATATAGTATTACATTCCATGTAGCACTGGTGAACCAACACATTGATATGGTGTTCGTACACTGTTGTAGGTGGTAAAATCAATGACCTGTGCTGCTTAGGGACCAGCCGACCTGTGCTGCTGATAGACCAGCTGACCTGTGCTGCTGATGGACCAGCCGACCTGTGCTGCTGATGGACCAGCCGACCTGTGCTGCTGATGGACCAGCCGACCTGTGCTGCTGATGGACCAGCCGACCTGTGCTGCTGATGGACCAGCCGACCTGTGCTGCTGATGGACCAGCCGACCTGTGCTGCTGATGGACCAGCCGGCCTGTGCTGCTGATGGACCAGCCGGCCTGTGCTGCTGATGGACCAGCCGACCTGTGCTGCTGATGGACCAGCCGACCTGTGCTGCTGATGGACCAGCCGACCTGTGCTGCTGATGGACCAGCCGGCCTGTGCTGCTGATGGACCAGCCGGCCTGTGCTGCTGATGGACCAGCCGACCTGTGCTGCTGATGGACCAGCCGACCTGTGCTGCTGATGGACCAGCCGACCTGTGCTGCTGATGGACCAGCCGACCTGTGCTGCTGATGGACCAGCCGACCTGTGCTGCTGATGGACCAGCCGACCTGTGCTGCTGATGGACCAGCCGACCTGTGCTGCTGATGGACCAGCCGACCTGTGCTGCTGATGGACCAGCCGACCTGTCCTGCTGCTGAGGTGGATTTGGTCAAAATCAATACTTAAATTCTTTCCAGACAAGGCATTTTTTTGGTTGCATGTAACTTTTTATTTTAGACCTTTGTTGGAAGTGCATACCGGCTGTAACGGGCAGTAATGACGATAGTCTCTCAACAAACCTCTCCAGAAGTCTCTAAAAGGTGCAATCTTCTAAAATACTGATTTACAGTGAAGAATTTGCATCCCTTAAAAAGTGGTCCAAAATGTTTCCCCAGTACTATCTGGACAGCAAATAGGTGGAGACTTAAAAATTGAGATGATAGAAGTTGAGATGTCCACAGGAGGCCTACTCGGTTTTGAGGATGCCCGAGGGTGCAGCAGAAACGCCGCTAAATCAGAAACTAGCCATTCAGATTGATTAAATTTCCAACTTCTGGTAGCGAGAAGATGCAAATCGAGTGGTTGAATTGTTCGGTTTGAGATTCAACATACTATGTGTCTAACGCTGAAATGTCCTGCTAACACACAGGCTACTCTCTATCCTGTCTGAAATCCCCTGCTAAAATACGCTATTCCCTATCATCTCTCGTTCTTCATGCAGTGTTTTTTCCGTTGTTTGTAAAGAAAAAAAAAAATATTTTTTCACATATTTTGGACATAATGTTGCTGCTACCTTATCTTATAACCGAAAATAACTTCTGGACATACGAACAGCAATTACTCACCAAAGTGGAAACACTTTGTTCCTTTTATGAATTTTGTCTTGCTGCCTTTTGTTTTATGTTGCTCTGTCTGTATGCTACGTCTTGCTTGTCCTATGTTGCTCTGTCTGTATGCTATGTCTTGCTTGTCCTATGTTGCTCTGTCTGTATGCTACGTCTTGCTTGTCCTATGTTGCTCTGTCTGTATGCTACGTCTTGCTTGTCCTATGTTGCTCTGTCTGTATGCTATGTCTTGCTTGTCCTATGTTGCTATGTCTTGCTTGTTCTATGTTGCTATTGTCTATATTGTAATTGTTTTTAATAACCTGCCCAGGAACTGCGGTTGAAAATTAGCCGGCTGGCTAAAACCGGCACTTTTACTGAAATGTTGATTAATGTGCACTGTCCCTGTAAAAATAAAAATAAACTAAACTAAACTAAAAACCACAAACTGGCAGAAGCTATTTTTTCCTTTAAAGAGTCCGACGTGAAGGACATACTGCTTTCTCGGGAACAGGCCCAAATCCTTGTCATTTGCGTGAAGAGAAGATGGGAAAAAAAGAGGGCGGTGGCCTTCTGAGAATTCGTAGGTGATTGAATAAACCCCCACTGCCTTTTGTTCTACGAGCTATCGCGCAATCATTTGAAAATCAAATCGACAACCCACCAGGAAGATTAAACTACCAACGGGACATAAAAAACAGTGATATCTTCACAGAGTCGTGGCTGAACGCCGACATTATCAACATGACTGGTTATACACTTTATCGGCAGGACAGAACGGCATGTCTGGTAAGACAAGGGGTGGTGGATTATGTGTATTTGTAAACAACAGCTGGTGCACAGTATCTAGGAAGTCTCGAGGTTTTGCTTGCCTGAGGTAGAGTATCTCATGATAAGCTGTAGACCACACTATCTACCTAGAGAGTTTTCATCTGTATTTTTCATAGATGTCTACATACCATCACAGACCGATTCTGGCATTAAGACCTCACTCAATGAGTTGTATTCCGCCATAAGCAAACAGGAAAATGCTCATCCAGAGGGAAAAAAACTCTAGAACACTTTTACACAGAGATGCGCACAAAGCTCTCCCTCGCCCTCCATTTGGCAAATCTGACCATAATTCTACCCTCCTGATTCCTGCTTTTCAGCTAAATTTAAAGCAGGAAGCACCAGTGACTCGGTCAATAAAAAAATGGTCAGATGAAGCAGATGCTAAGCTACAGGACTCTTTTGCTATACACAGACTGGAATATGTTCCGGGATACTTCCAATGGCATTGAGGAGCACACCACATCAGTCATTGGCTTCATCAATAAGGGCATCGATGACGTCGCCCCCAAAGTGACTGTACGTACATACCTCAACCAGAAGCCATGGATTACAGTTAACATCTGCACTGAGCTAAAGGTGGGAGTTGCCTCTTTCAAGGAGCGGGACTCTAACCCGGAAGCTTATATGAAATCCCACTATGCCCTCCGATGAACCATCAAACAGGCAAAGCGTCAATACAGGAATAAGATCGAATCGTACTACACCGGCTCCGACCAGCTCCGATGCTGACCATCTAATCAAATGACTATTTGCATTGCTTCTACTTTCTGTTATTATCCATGCATAGTCACTTTAATAACTCTACCTACATGTACAGTACTATTTTACCTCAATTACCTCGACTAACCGGTGACCCCCACAATTTGACTCTGTATAAAGTCTATTGTTATTTTACTGCTGCTCTTTAATTACTTGTTCCTTTTATTTATTACTCGTATTTGTATTTTTTAAACTGCATTGATGGTTAGGGGTAAGTAAGCATTTCACTGTTGTGTTCGGCGCATGTGACTAATACAATTTGATTTGATTTGATAGAATAAAACCGTTTTTTACCATTTATTGTTTATCATGATCAGACAGGTGTTTGACATTGACGATATATCGGAGATAATATTAGACGCCGGGTCTTCATAGCAGATTTTGAAAATACATTTATAATATTTTAACTGGACTATCCTATTTAAAGTATTACAGTGAACAAATTCCATGCTATTGTTTGAGGAGACACAGTTATGAACTTGATGTATTAACCTCTCTGCGCACCGAACCCGGTAGCGGGATGAAATTCCACAACATACGGTGATCGCTACATAAATAGTCATATTAAACATTCATGAAAATACAAGTGTCTCACATGTATCGAAAGCCTAGAATCTTGCTAATCCAACTGCGTTGCCAGATTTAAAAAAGGATTTACTGCGAAAGAATACGATGCGATTATCTGAGGATAGAGCTGCATAAAAAACAACTATTTCAACCAGCACAGGCGTAATCAAAATCCCAAACTACAATAAATTAAATTGCTTACCTTTGACAATCTTCATCTGTTTGCAATCCCAATGCTCATCGTTACACAATGAATGGTCTTTTGTTTGATAAAATCCATTTCTATAGCCTAACACGAAACATTTTGTGAACCGCTTGTGTCGTGAATTCCATCTCATTCGAGGTAAATACGCACACAGAACGTGACTTTTCCAGTCATGTTTGGTTTCATTGCAATCAACTGGTTTGTTTGTAACACAACCAAACCTGATGGGTCATTTCACGGGACGTATTGACTGAAAGAAACCGATTTGAAGACAACAAGTAATGACATCATTGTGCACCAATGATTTGCCCACTGTTTCGTTGATTGACTGTATTTTAACCCAATGACCACTGAAAGTCTTGAAATCTAGCTGGGTAGATTTTTATTTATTCATTATTTTACCAGGTAAGTTGACTGAGAACATGTTCTCATTTGCAGCAATGACCTGGGGAATAGTTACAGGGGAGAGGAGGGGGATTAATGAGCCAATAACTGGGGATTATTAGGTGACCATGATGGTTTGAGGGCCAGATTGGGAATTTAGCCAGGACACCAGGGTTAACACACCTACTCTTACAATAAGTGCCATGGGATCTTTAATGACCTCAGAGAGTCAGGACACCCATTTAACATCCCATCCGAAAGACAGCACCCTACACAGGGAAGTGTCCCCAATCACTGCCCTGGGGCATTGGGATATTTTTTTAGACCAGAGGAAAGACTGCCTCCTACTGGCCCTCCAACACCACTTCCAGTAGCATCTGGTCTCCCATCCAGGAACTGACCAGGACCAACCCTGCTTAGCTTCAGAAGCAAGCCAGCAGTGGTATGCAGGGTGGTATGCTGCTGGCATAGCCAATTTTATTTTTTTATTTTATTTATTTTACCTTTATTTAACCAGGTAGGCAAGTTGAGAACAAGTTCTCATTTACAATTGCGACCTGGCCAAGATAAAGCAAAGCAGTTCGACAGATAAAACGACACAGAGTTACACATGGAGTAAAAACAAACATACAGTCAATAATGCAGTATAAACAAGTCTATATACAATGTGAGCAAATGAGGTGAGAAGGGAGGTAAAGGCAAAAAAGGCCATGATGGCAAAGTAAATACAATATAGCAAGTAAAATACTGGAATGGTAGTTTTGCAATGGAAGAATGTGCAAAGTAGAAATAAAAAATAATGGGGTGCAAAGGAGCAAAATAAATAAATTAATTAAAATTAAATACAGTTGGGAAAGAGGTAGTTGTTTGGGCTAAATTATAGGTGGGCTATGTACAGGTGCAGTAATCTGTGAGCTGCTCTGACAGTTGGTGCTTAAAGCTAGTGAGGGAGATAAGTGTTTCCAGTTTCAGAGATTTTTGTAGTTCGTTCCAGTCATTGGCAGCAGAGAACTGGAAGGAGAGGCGGCCAAAGAAAGAATTGGTTTTGGGGGTGACTAGAGAGATATACCTGCTGGAGCGTGTGCTACAGGTGGGAGATGCTATGGTGACCAGCGAGCTGAGATAAGGGGGGACTTTACCTAGCAGGGTCTTGTAGATGACATGGAGCCAGTGGGTTTGGCGACGAGTATGAAGCGAGGGCCAGCCAACGAGAGCGTACAGGTCGCAATGGTGGGTAGTATATGGGGCTTTGGTGATAAAACGGATTGCACTGTGATAGACTGCATCCAATTTGTTGAGTAGGGTATTGGAGGCTATTTTGTAAATGACATCGCCAAAGTCGAGGATTGGTAGGATGGTCAGTTTTACAAGGGTATGTTTGGCAGCATGAGTGAAGGATGCTTTGTTGCGAAATAGGAAGCCAATTCTAGATTTAACTTTGGATTGGAGATGTTTGATATGGGTCTGGAAGGAGAGTTTACAGTCTAACCAGACACCTAAGTATTTGTAGTTGTCCACGTATTCTAAGTCAGAGCCGTCCAGAGTAGTGATGTTGGACAGGCGGGTAGGTGCAGGTAGCGATCGGTTGAAGAGCATGCATTTAGTTTTACTTGTATTTTAAGAGCAATTGGAGGCCACGGAAGGAGAGTTGTATGGCATTGAAGTTTGCCTGGAGGGTTGTTAACACAGTGTCCAAAGAAGGGCCGGAAGTATACAGAATGGTGTCGTCTGCGTAGAGGTGGATCAGGGACTCACCAGCAGCAAGAGCGACCTCATTGATGTATACAGAGAAGAGAGTCGGTCCAAGAATTGAACCCTGTGGCACCCCCATAGAGACTGCCAGAGGTCCGGACAGCAGACCCTCCGATTTGACACACTGAACTCTATCAGAGAAGTAGTTGGTGAACCAGGCGAGGCAATCATTTGAGAAACCAAGGCTGTCGAGTCTGCCGATGAGGATATGGTGATTGACAGAGTCGAAAGCCTTGGCCAGATCAATGAATACGGCTGCACAGTAATGTTTCTTATCGATGGCGGTTAAGATATCGTTTAGGACCTTGAGCGTGGCTGAGGTGCACCCATGACCAGCTCTGAAACCGGATTGCATAGCAGAGAAGGTATGGTGAGATTCGAAATGGTCGGTAATCTGTTTGTTGACTTGGCTTTCGAAGACCTTAGAAAGGCACGGTAGGATAGATATAGGTCTGTAGCAGTTTGGGTCAAGAGTGTCCCCCCCTTTGAAGAGGGGGATGACCGCAGCTGCTTTCCAATCTTTGGGAATCTCAGACGACACGAAAGAGAGGTTGAACAGGCTAGTAATAGGGGTGGCAACAATTTCGGCAGATAATTTTAGAAAGAAAGGCTCCAGATTGTCTAGCCCGGCTGATTTGTAGGGGTTTTGCAGCTCTTTCAGAACATCAGCTGAATGGATTTGGGAGAAGGAGAAATGGGGAAGGCTTGGGCGAGTTGCTGTTGGGGTGCAGTGCTGTTGTCCGGGGTAGGAGTAGCCAGGTGGAAAGCATGGCCAGCCGTAGAAAAATGCTTATTGAAATTCTCAATTATGGTGGATTTATCAGTGGTGACAGTGTTTCCTATCTTCAGTGCAGTGGGCAGCTGGGAGGAGGTGTTCTTATTCTCCATGGACTTTACAGTGTCCCAGAACTTTTTTGAGTTAGTGTTGCAGGAAGCAAATTTCTGCTTGAAAAAGCTAGCCTTGGCTTTTCTAACTGCCTGTGTATAATGATTTCTAGCTTCCCTGAACAGCTGCATATCACGGGGGCTGTTCGATGCTAATGCAGAACGCCATAGGATGTTTTTGTGTTGGTTAAGGGCAGTCAGGTCTGGGGAGAACCAAGGGCTATATCTGTTCCTGGTTCTAAATTTCTTAAATGGGGCATGTTTATTTAAGATGGTTAGGAAGGCATTTAAAAAAAATATCCAGGCATCCTCTACTGACGGGATGAGATCAATATCCTTCCAGGATACCCCGGCCAGGTCGATTAGAAAGGCCTGCTCGCAGAAGTGTTTCAGGGAGCGTTTTACAGTGATGAGTGGAGGTCGTTTGACCGCTGACCCATTACGGATGCAGGCAATGAGGCAGTGATCGCTGAGATCTTGGTTGAAGACAGCAGAGGTGTATTTAGAGGGGAAGTTGGTTAGGATGATATCTATGAGGGTGCCCGTGTTTAAGGTTTTGGGGAGGTACCTGGTAGGTTCATTGATTATTTGTGTGAGATTGAGGGCATCAAGTTTAGATTGTAGGATGGCTGGGGTGTTAAGCATGTTCCAGTTTAGGTCGCCTAGCAGCACGAACTCTGAAGATAGATGGGGGGCAATCAGTTCACATATGGTGTCCAGAGCACAGCTGGGGGCAGAGGGTGGTCTATAGCAGGCGGCAACGGTGAGAGACTTGTTTTTAGAGAGGTGGATTTTTAAAAGTAGAAGTTCAAATTGTTTGGGTACAGACCTGGATAGTAGGACAGAACTCTGCAGGCTATCTTTGCAGTAGATTGCAACACCGCCCCCTTTGGCAGTTCTATCTTGTCTGAAAATGTTGTAGTTTGGAATTAAAATGTCTGAGTTTTTGGTGGTCTTCCTAAGCCAGGATTCAGACACAGCTAGAACATCCGGGTTGGCAGAGTGTGCTAAAGCAGTGAATAGAACAAACTTAGGGAGGAGGCTTCTAATGTTAACATGCATGAAACCAAGGCTATTACGGTTACAGAAGTCGTCAAAAGAGAGCGCCTGGGGAATAGGAGTGGAGCTAGGCACTGCAGGGCCTCGATTCACCTCTACATCGCCAGAGGAACATAGGAGGAGTAGAATAAGGGTACGGCTAAAAGCTATGAGAATTGGTCGTCTAGAACGTCTGGAACATAGAGTAAAAGGAGGTTTCTGGGGGCGATAAAATAGCATCAAGGTATAATGTACAGACAAATGTATGGTAGGATGTGAATACAGTGGAGGTAAACCTAGGTATTGAGTGATGAAGAGAGAGATATTGTCTCTAGAAACATCGTTGAAACCAGGAGATGTCATTGCATGTGTGGGTGGTGGAACTAATAGGTTGGATAAGGTATAGTGAGCAGGACTAGAGGCTCTACAGTGAAATAAGCCAATAAACACTAACCAGAACAGAAATGGACAAGACATATTGACATTAAGGAGAGGCATGCTTAGTCGAGTGATCAAAAGGGTCCGGTGAGTGGAGAGGTTGGTTGGTGATTTAGACAGCTAGCCAGGGCATCGGTAGCAAGCTAGCATAGGATGGAGGTCTGTTGTTAGCCACCTCCTGCGCTCCGTCAGTAGATTAGTGGGGTTCCGTGTGGTAGAGGGGATCAATCCAAATCACACAACAACAACAAAAATAAAAACAATAGATATAGTTATAGAGGCCCAAGAAGAAAACATAATAATAATAATAAAAAATAAAAAAAAATTGTCCGATTGTCTATTCAGATAGCAGCCGGTAAGACAGCTAACGGTTAGCAGGCCGCAGATGGGCGTTCAGGTAACGTCGCGACGGAGGAGCCAGCCGAATAACTCCTTCGGGTAGATAACGTCGGCAGTCCAGTTGTGAAGGCCCGGTGGGGCTCCGCGAAGGCAGCAAAACGGGTCCGGATAGGCGACTGCAGCCCAGGTGCGATTGATGGAACTCAGGAGTGATTGACGGAGCTTGCTAGCTCCGGAACAATTGATGTTTGCTCCGGAATCGACGAAGGCCGATAGTCACACGGATAGCAGCTAGCTAGCTGTGAGATCCGGGCATGAATGTCCAGAGAGCAGTCGAAATCCAGGGACATGGAGAGAAAAATTGGTCCGGTATGCTCCGCTCCGAGCCGCGCTGCGCCGTACAGAACTGGCGATAGACTTTCGAGCCAAAGGATAGCCGATGACCACAAACCGTGGTTAGCTGAACACCAACGACTTGCCAGTAAAGGAGCCAACTAGCTTCTGAACTAGCTTCTGGATTAGCTACTGGCTAGTTTCAGGCCAGCCTCCTGGAGTTTCTGGCTAGCTTCTTGGAGGATTACAGATCTGAGGTAAATAATACTTTTTTATAAATATACATTGGTGAGGCGGGTTGCAGGAGAGTGTTTTGAAGATGAGTTGATGGAAAATAAAAATAAAATGTATGTGAAAAAGTTGTAAATATATATATATACAGGACACGACAAGACGAGGACAAAAGACGTCTGAACTGCTATGCCACCTTGGAGATGAATGAATGGAGATCAATGAGCTGAGGTAAACGGCAATACAGTGGGGGAAAAAAGTATTTAGTGGGGGAAAAAAGTATTTAGTCAGCCACCAGTCAGCCACCAATTGTGCAAGTTCTCCCACTTAAAAAGATGAGAGAGGCCTGTAATTTTCATCATAGGTACACTTCAACTATGACAGACAAAATGAGAAAAAAAATCCAGAAAATCACATTGTAGGATCTAAAAAAAATGTATTTGCAAATTATGGTGGAAAATAAGTATGCATAAAGTAGATGTCCTAACCGACTTGCCAAAACTATAGTTTGTTAACAAGAAATATGTGGAGTGGTTTAAAAAACGAGTTTTAATGACTCCAACCTAAGTATATGTAAACTTCCGACTTCTACTGTCTATACTGTATTCTATACTATCTACTGCATCTTAGCCTATGCCGCTCGGTCATTGCTCATCCATATATTTATATATTTATATATATATTCCATTACTTAGATTTGTGTGTCTTAGGTATTTGTAGTGGAATTGTTACATATTACTTGTTAGATATTGCTACACTGTCGGGAACTAGAAGCACAAGCATTTCGCTACACTCTGCAATAACATCTGCTAACCATGTGTATGTGACCAATACAATTTGATTTGATTTGTCCTGGGGACAAAGTAAAATATGATTTTTTTTCACTTGACACAATGCCACAGATGTCTCAAGCTTTGAGGGAATATGTAATTGGCATGCTGACTGGAGGAATGTCCACCAGAGTTGTTGCCAGAGAATCTAATGTTATTTTCTCTACTGTAAGCCACCTCCAACTTAATTTGAGATATTTTGGCAGAACATCCAACCAGCCTCACAACCGAAGACCACGTGTAATCACGCCAGTCTGGGAACACCATATCCTGCTTCTTCACATGCAGGATCGGATGAGGAGTATTTCTGTCTGTAATAAATCCCTTTTGTGTGGAAAAACAAATTCTGATTGGCTAGGCCTTGCTCCCCAATGTGTAGAACTGACTACTAAGTTGGTGGGCCTATGCCCTCCCAGGCCCACCAATAGAATAGGGCCTATGCCCTCCCAGGCCCACCAATAGAATAGGGCCTATGCCCTCCCAGGCCCACCAATAGAATAGGGCCTATGCCCTCCCAGGCCCACCAATAGAATAGGGCCTATGCCCTCCCAGGCCCACCAATAGAATAGGGCCTATGCCCTCCCAGGCCCACCAATAGAATAGGGCCTATGCCCTCCCAGGCCCACCAATAGAATAGGGCCTATGCCCTCCCAGGCCCACCAATAGAATAGGGCCTATGCCCTCCCAGGCCCACCAATAGAATAGGGCCTATGCCCTCCCAGGCCCACCAATAGAATAGGGCCTATGCCCTCCCAGGCCCACCAATAGAATAGGGCCTATGCCCTCCCAGGCCCACCAATAGAATAGGGCCTATGCCCTCCCAGGCCCACCAATAGAATAGGGCCTATGCCCTCCCAGGCCCACCAATAGAATAGGGCCTATGCCCTCCCAGGCCCACCAATAGAATAGGGCCTATGCCCTCCCAGGCCCACCAATAGAATAGGGCCTATGCCCTCCCAGGCCCACCAATAGAATAGGGCCTATGCCCTCCCAGGCCCACCAATAGAATAGGGCCTAAGCCCTCCCAGGCCCACCAATAGAATAGGGCCTAAGCCCTCCCAGGCCCACCAATAGAATAGGGCCTATGCCCTCCCAGGCCCACCAATAGAATAGGGCCTATGCCCTACCAGGCCCACCAATAGAATAGGGCCTATGCCCTCCCAGGCCCACCAATAGAATAGGGCCTATGCCCTCCCAGGCCCACCAATAGAATAGGGCCTATGCCCTCCCAGGCCCACCAATAGAATAGGGCCTATGCCCTCCCAGGCCCACCAATAGAATAGGGCCTATGCCCTCCCAGGCCCACCAATAGAATAGGGCCTATGCCCTCCCAGGCCCACCAATAGAATAGGGCCTATGCCCTCCCAGGCCCACCAATAGAATAGGGCCTATGCCCTCCCAGGCCCACCAATAGAATAGGGCCTATGCCCTCCCAGGCCCACCAATAGAATAGGGCCTATGCCCTCCCAGGCCCACCAATAGAATAGGGCCTATGCCCTCCCAGGCCCACCAATAGAATAGGGCCTATGCCCTCCCAGGCCCACCAATAGAATAGGGCCTATGCCCTCCCAGGCCCACCAATAGAATAGGGCCTATGCCCTCCCAGGCCCACCAATAGAATAGGGCCTATGCCCTCCCAGGCCCACCAATAGAATAGGGCCTAAGTGATTTATTTCAATTATCTGATGTCCTGATATGAACTGTAACTTACATTGAAATTGTTGCATGTTTTTTTATTTAACCTTCTTTTAACCTTTATTTAACCAGGTAAGTCAGTTAAGAACAAATTCTTATTTTCAATGACGGTCTAGGAACAGTGGGTTAACTG